>NC_135808.1:52642530-52771250 GCF_964213995.1 Mustelus asterias | reverse complement strand
GCACTAAGTTGATCTTTCTCTACACGCTCGCTATGACTGTAACTCTACATTCTGCACTCTCTTCTTTCCTTCTCTATGAACATTTTATTTTGTCCCTATAGCGCACAAGACACAATACTTTTCAGTGTATATTAATACATGACAATAATTAATCAATCAAAAATGCTTCTCCCCTTGCCAGTGTGTACTATCTACAAGATGCACTGCAGAAATTCCAAAGATCCTTCGTCAGCAAACCCAAGAGCACTTCCATCTGGAAGGACAAGGGCAGCAGATAAATGGGAACACCTGCAGTTCCCCTCCAAACCACTCACCATCCTGACTTGGAAATATATCACCATTCCCTCGTAGTCGCTGGGTCAAAATCCTGGAATTCTCTCCCTAACGGCATTGTGGGCCAACCCACAGCCCGTGGGCTGCAGTGATTCAAGAAGGCAGCTCAGCACCACCTTCTCAAGGGCAACTAGGGATGGGCAATAAATGCTGGCCAGCCAGCGACGCCATGTCCCACGAATGATAAAAAAAAGCGGATAACCTCACATTTTTCCACATTCTATTGCATCTGCCATGTTCGTGCCCATTCAGTGAGTCTGTCCAAATCCCCTTGAAGCTGCTTTGCAGCTTCTTCACAACACAAATTCCCACCTATCTTTGTGTAATTTGTGAATTTGGAGATATTACATTTGATCCCCACATCCAAATCATTGATTATAAATTGTAAACAGCTGGAGTATTGAACATTGTGGGTACCCCACAAGCCACAGCCTCCCAGTGCAAAAATTACCCCATTTATTCCTACTGTCATTTTTTGCTTATTAACCAATGCTTAATCTGTGCCAGTGTATTACCTCCTATCCTATATGCTTTAATTTTGCTAACTAACCTCCTGTGGGGGACTTCAAAAGGCTTCTCGATATCCAAATATATTGCGTCCAACAATTTTATCAATTCTGTTCGTAACTTACTGAAAAATCTCAAAAATAGGTGGGAAGGCAAGTCATGAGGATGACACAGGAGAGTCTTCAGAGGGTTAGAGACAGGTTTGGTGCATGGGCAAAAACTTGGCAGACGGAATATAATGTAAGAAAATTTGAAGTTATGGACTCTGATAGGAAGAAGAAAGGAACTGAATATTATTTAAATGGAGAAAGCTGCAGCACAGAGGGATTTGGGGTTCTTTGTGCATAAATCACAAAAAAGCTAGCACGCATATTCGGCAGTTAATTCAGAAGGCAAACAGAATGTTGGCCTTTATTTCAAGGGGAATGGAGTATAAAAATAGGGAAGTCTTGGTGAAACTATATAAGGCACCAGTTGTTGTGAACAGTTTTGGTTCACTTATCTAAGGAAAGATATATTGGCATTGGCAGTCCAGTGAAGGTTCAGTAGGTTATCCTGGGTCTGGTGGGATTTTCTTATGAGGAGAGGTTGAGTAGGTTGGGCCTGTGCACATTGGAGCTCAGAAGAATGAAAGAATACCTTATTGAAGCATAAAGGATTTCCAGGGGGCTTGATAGGGTAGAGGTTGAGAGGTTGAGAGGTTGTTTTTCCTTATGGAAGAGTCTAGAACCAGAGTTAGGGGTCGCCCATTTAAGATAGATGAGGAGGAATTTGTTCTCTGAGGGTAGAGAATCTGGAATTCTTTACCACAGAGGGCTGTAGAGACGGGGTTTTGGGGGTAAGGCAGCAAAGTGGAGTTGAGGATTATCACATCAGATCAGTCATGATCTCATTGAATGGCAGAGCAGACTCGATAGCCGAATGGCCTACATCTGCTCCTGTGTCATATGGTCAAACATTATTTCCCATTCATAAATCCATGTTGATTGCACAATCAGGTCACTATTATGTGTCTATTTATCGCATCCTTTATAACAGATTCCACCATTTTCCCTACTATCAGGCCAACAGGTCTGCAGTTCCCTATTTCTCTGTCCTTCTTTAATAGTGAAGTGACATTTACTACCTTCCAATCTTCAGGAACCATGCCAAAATCTATAGAATTTTAGAAGATGATCACCAATATATTCTCTTTGTCCATAGCAACCTCTTCCAACATTCTGGGATGTAGAATATCAGATCCTGGAGACTTGTCAACCTTCAGTCTCATTAATTTCTCCAATACAATCTTCTTACTAATACTAATTTCCCTGGATCACTAATTCTGGGAGGTTTTTTGCATCATCCTCAGTGAAGACAGACACAAAGTAATCATTTGGTTTCTATGACATTTGTTGTATTCTCCATTATTAATTCTTCTGTAATGGACCCACATTTTTCTTAGCCAAATGTTTCCTTTTTACATACTCCATAGAAGCTCTTACAATCAGTTTTTATGTCTCTTGCTAGTTTATTTTATTCATATTCATATTTCATATTTTATTCACCTCTTTATTAGTTTCTTGGTTCCTCTTTGCAGTATTTTGAAATTCCCCCAATCCTCAGATTTACTACTATTTCTGGCAACTTTATAGTCCTTTTCCATTAACCTTATACAATCCTTAACTTGCTTTGTTAGCCGCAGTTGACTGATGTTTTTGGGTTTTGTGCCTTGAAGGGATGTATAGTTGCTGTAAACTCTGGAATAATTCTTTGAAGACTATCCATTCCCTGTGAACCTTCACACCTTTTAATGTATTTTTCCAATCCACCCCAACCAATTTGCCCTTTCCTCAGATTTAACACCCTGGTTTTAGATTTAACTACCTCACTTTCAAAAATAAAGTAAAATTCTATCATATTGTGGTCACTCATCCTTTAAGGTTCTTTTAAAGATTATGAATTAACCCTTTCGCATTACATAATAATAGAAACCATAGAAAGAAACCCTACAGTGCAGAAGGAGGCCATTCGGCCCATCGAGTCTGCACCGACCACAATCCCACCCAGGCCCTATCCCCACATATTTACCCACTAATCCCTCTAACCTACGCATCCCAGGACTCTAAGGGGCAATTTTTAACCTGGCCAATCAACCTAACCCGCACATCTTTGGACTGTGGGAGGAAACCGGAGCACCCGGAGGAAACCCACACAGACACGAGGAGAATGTGCAAACTCCACACAGACAGTGACCCGAGCCGGGAATCGAACCCGGGACCCTGGAGCTGTGAAGCAGCAGTGCTAACCACTGTGCTACCGTGCCGCCCTATGGCGCCCTATAGAGCTAAACCTATCCAGTTCTCAGGTTGGCTCCTCAACATACTGCTCTAGAAATCCATCCCTAACACATTCCAGAAAACCTGCCTCCAGAGCATTAGTGTTCATTAGGTTTGCCCAGTCTATATGCAGATTGAAGTCACCCATGATTGCTTTATTACACCATACTAAATGTTTCTCTAATTTCCTGATCAATGCCCCATACTAGCACTTCTACTACTCTGGCTTAGAAACAACTCCTACTAATGTTTGCTGTCCCTTGCTGTTTCTTGGCTCCATCCAAACAGATTCTATATTTTGATCTTCCAATCCGAGATTCCCCCTTACTAATGTACTGATCCCATCCCTTATTATCATCGCAATGCCACCTCCTTTTCCTTTTTGCCTCCCCTCCATAAATATTGAATATCCTTGAATATTCAGTTCCAGTCTTGATCACCCTGTGGCCATGTTTCCACAACATCACTCAATTAAATCATACCCATTTACCACAATTTGTGCCTTAAAATCATCTGCCTTTTGCGAATGTTGTGTACATTCAGATAGTGTGCCCTTAACTTTGTTTTTTGACATTATTCCGCATTCTAAGCTTGGTTAATGCTCTTCTTTGTTTAGTCTGCATTTTCATTTCGCTTGCGACTTTTCTGTTTCTCATTACCAGCTTTGCATCTCTCCAATTTGAGCCGCCCCTCTGGTTCGCACCCCCCTGCCAAGCTAGTTTTGAACTCACCTCTGAGTGCACCAGCAAATCTCTCTGCAAGGATATTAGTCCCAGTGCTATTCAGGTCTAATCCACCCATTATCCCACCTGCCCCCGGAACCAGTCCCAATGTCTCTGGAATCTGATGACCTCCCTCCTACGCCATTTCTCCAGCCACATGTTCAATTGTTCAGTCCTCCTGTTCCTAGGATCACTTGCAGGGAGCACTGGGAGTAATCTTGAGATTACTGCTCTTGGGGTCCTGTTTTTATAATTTCCTTCCTGACTCCCTAAGATCTGCTTTCAGGACTTTGCCCCTGTTCCTGCCAATGCCATTGAAAACAATGTGTACCATGTTGGAGGAGGAGTTATCTGGACATCTATTTTCTGGGAGACAGTTGCATGCCCTTCGTTAAATACAAATTTAAAGTTTGTTGAAGGTCAGGGGCTGGAGATCTGCTTACGAGTCAGGAAGTATAATGATCTATAATATAGTGATGAAGGAGTCTCAGCCCATGTCTTTGTTCAAAGGGTACCAAGTACTTGCTCCCTGTGTGGATGAGAACAAGGGCTACAAGGTAGGTAGTTACAAGTTACATAGTTATATGGTGCAAGAGGTTGTGGAAAAATAAATACGATAGTGGCAGAGGGAAGTATCGTCAGAAATAAATGCTGTGCTCTGTAGCCAAGACTGGTTGTGTTGTCTGTCTAGTGCCAAGGAAAAGAACGTGGAATGGGAGGGGGTGTATCTAGTTGTCGTGGTTCACGTAGGAATTATTGAACGACCCATGTAAAACTTGGAATGAGATCTTGCAGACAAAATTTGAAGAACCGGGTTCCTAGGTTAATAAACAGAACCTCAACCATAATAATCTATGGATTAATACCTGAGCCCCACACAAATTGACATTGGGAATGGCATGACACTAGGAAGTTCTGTGGAACAAGAGGACCTTGGCGTATTTGTCCATAGATCTCTGAAGACAGAAGGGCATGTTAAAAGGGTGGTGAAAAAGGCATATGGGACACTTGCCTTTATCAATCGAGGCATAGATTATGAAAGCAGGGAGGTCAAAATCTTGGAATTCCCTCCCTAACAGCACTGTGGATGTACCTACACCACGCGGACTGTAGCAGTTCAAGAAGGCAGCTCACCACCACCTTCTCGAGGGCAATTAGGGATGGGCAATAAATGCTGGCTGAGTCAGCAACACCCACATCCCATAAATCAATAAAATATTTTATTTTAAATCACTCCAGTGTAGATATTTCAATAAGATAGAATGGGCTAGGAGGAGGAGTAATCCTGATAGTTAATGGTAACATAAGAACAGTAATAAGAAAGTATCGTGGCTCAGAAGAAGAATCAGTATGGTTGGAGATTAGGACAATAAGGTTGACAGAACCCTGGTGGGGTGTAGTTTATAGGCCCCCTAACACACAACATCATAGAAATTTTACCACAAAGAGATTGTTCAGCCCATCCTGTCTGTACTGGTAGTTATGCTGTTGGACAGAACATTAAGCAAGAAATAATTGGAGGTTGTAACAAAGGCAATGTAATAATCACAGGGAACTTTATTTTTGATATGGACTGGACAAATCAAGTTGGCAAAGATAGTCGAGAAGACGAGTGTGCAGAATGCTTTTGTGCCAGTTTCCTGGAATGACTAAAGTTAAAGCTATTTTAGATGGTAATGGTCGTGCCTTTGGAAGGTGCTTCCCAACGTTGGTCACTTTGTAACCATGTCACTGCAATGGCAATTAATTCAAATCTATTTATCTTTATTTGTGTTGCTAGTTCTTCTATCTTTTTAATTGAATGTATGATGCATTTGTAATAAGAGCTTTTAATTTTATTTGATAACCAGCATTTTTTGCATTTAGTGACAAAATATATCAGTTAAAACACTTTGTCCCTTCCTATCCCGCTCTACTCATTTTCACCACAATCATTACACTGCCTCAACTTTATTCTTTACATTTCTAAATCATCCTTCACCTCACTGCTCCCAACCCATGGCTAACTTTTAGTCTAAAGTCCTATCCACAACCATATTATACAATGAGACAGGGTTGATTTGCAACCTTGTAGTACAGTAAAAAATAATCTGAGGAAAAGGTGATCATGCTAAAATTAATTAATTTCATTCCCTATTAAGTTTGATAGTGACATTTGTGAGTCAGTTGCCTAGGTATGAAGGGAGATTGGCTAAGGTTGATTTTGTATGCTGATAGATAGTGGAAAACACTTAGAAATGTTCAATAAAAATATGTTTGTTAAAAACAAAAACCTAGCAAGAAAGATCCATCTTTAGGAAGTTAAGGATAGTAACAGATTTTAAAACAGAGATTTATAATATTGCAAGAAATGGTGGTAAGTTTTAGGATTGAGAGTCTTCCAGAACCAGCAAAAGAAAACCAAAAAGCTGATTAAAAGGGGAAAATAGAGTACGAGAATAAACCAGCCAGGAATGTAAAAACCAATTGCAAAAAAGACGGAGAGTAGCTAAAGTTAAATTTTGGTCCTTTAGAGACAGGAGAAATTATGGGGAAAGAGAAAATGGCAGAGATGCTGGACAAATATTTTGTCTGTCCTTACAGTGCAAATTACATACCAGAATTAGAGGATAACCTAGGAGCTGATCAGAATGAAAAGGAAGATTTGCATTTATAAAACATTTTTCACAGAAGTCTCAGAAGTGCTTTACAGTCAACAAAGTACATTTTAAAAGTGTGATCCCTGTTACAATGCAGGAACTGTGGCAGCTCAAGTGCACTCAGCAACCTCCCACAAACAATATGATTATGACCAGATAATCTGTTTTTGTGATGTTGATGGAAGGGCACACCAAGTTGGTTGGGACATTTTGGATA
This sequence comes from Mustelus asterias, assembly GCF_964213995.1. Lineage (NCBI taxonomy): Eukaryota > Metazoa > Chordata > Chondrichthyes > Carcharhiniformes > Triakidae > Mustelus > Mustelus asterias. Next base: position 52,764,514 of record NC_135808.1, on the reverse strand, counting down.
ACTCATCTGTTCTTCAAAACAATGCCACGAGACCTTTTGCATTAATCTGAGCAGGCAATTGTGGACTCAGTTTAACATATCATCTGAAAGGTGACGCCTCCAACTGTGCAGCACACCATTGCCATTTACTGGAGTAACAGCCGTAATTTTTTTACACAAGTCCTGGAGTGGAACCTTGTAACTTAGGGGTGAGTGCTACCAACTGAACTACAACTAACATTGAAGAATATTCAAGTGAAGAACTTAATTAATAGAACCACAGAATCCCTACAATGCAGAAGGAGACAATTTAGCCTATCAAATCTGCACTAGCTCTTCGAAAGAGCATCTTACCCCAGGCCCACCTCTTGCCCTATCCCCTTAACCCCACCATTTACCATGGCTAATCCACCTAACCTACATTGGACTGTGGGAGGAAACTGGAGCACCCGGAAGAAACCCATGCAGACATGGAGAGAACATGCAAATTCTACCCAGTCCCTCAACTTCGGATTCAAACTCAGACCTCTAGCACTGAGGTAGTAGTGCTAACTACTGTGCCACCATGCTGCCCACTTGGTCAGTAGAGAAAAAGTATTGGAGAAACTTGAGCTAAAATTCAACAAATCCCCAGGACCCAATGGCTTATATCCAAGGGTTCCAAAATAGATAGTGGATGCACTCGTAATGATTCCCAAAATTCCCAAGATTCTAACGGTTTGGAGAGTTTGGAAGTTAGCAAGTATAACATCCCCATTTAACAAACGAGGAAGAAAGAGAGAACTACAGACCAACTATTCTGACATTAGTCATTGGAAAAATGCCAGAATCTATTATTAAGTAAGTCATAACAATGTACTTGGATTATCATAGTATGATTAGACAGAATCAACATAGTTTTGCTAAAACAAGATCATGTTTGACAAATTTGCTAGGGTTTTTTGAGGATGTAACCAGTAGGGTAGATAAAGGAGAACCTGTAACTGTGGTATACCTGAATTTCTAAAAGGCCACACAAAAGGTAAATATGCAAGGTAAGGACTCATGGAGGTGTGGGTGATATATTAGCATGAATTAAAGACTTGCTAATGGACAGTAAGGAAAGAATAGGGAGAAACAAGTCAGCAGAGTTTTAAAGGTGGAGTTGCTCAAGGATCAATGCTGAGGGTTCAGCTATTTATAACATAAGAGGCCGAATGGCCTCTTCCTGCACTGTAGGGTTTCTATGATTCCATGATTCTGTGAACATAAATATCTTGGACAAAGACACAGAGTAATATATCTAAGCTTGCTGTTGACACAATGCAACAAAAGACATGTTCGTGCTGAGTTGCACAATGCAAGGGTTTTTAAGCTCAGCTCTAAGAAAGTAATTAAATGGTTAAGATAGACTAGAAATAAGTAATAGAATAAAAACAGAAAAAACTGAACAGGTCAGGCAGCATCTGTGGAGAAAGTTACAGGGTTAACATTTCAGGTGGATGACCCCCTGTCAGAACTGTTAGGAAGTTGGAGATTTGACAGCTTATAAGTGAGAGCCCGGGTGGAGGAGGAGGAGAGGTAAGAGCAAAAGGGAAAGTCTGTGATGGGGCAGAAGGATGATGCTGTGCAAGAGGAGATGGCAATGGGACAAGGAAAGAAACACGAGAAGGGTCTAACAAAGTGTACTTGACAACAGCAGAAATATCAGCTACCAAAAAAAACTGGGAACAGTGGTCGTGATCTAAGTATTTGAAATCAGTGTCGAATTAGTGCCTAATCGAAAGATGGAAGCCCTGTTTTCCTAAGCTTCTTTTGAAGTTTGTTGGAGCAGTGCACCAGGCCGAGGGCAGTGTGAGCTGTACAATTGCTATTATAGTTCTCTATCCAATTCCTAAGGTAAGAAAGGATTGCTGGCCTCTCTGGTCTTGTGGCCATCAGGAGAGGGAGGAAGCAGATTGAAGTGGAGAAATAAAATCCAGTGCTGAGGAAGAAGCAGCAGTGCTCTCTAATTAGAACTACTACTTCAACTAGTAATGTAAGCTGTACTTGTTGTCAGTTATGCCAACAAACTGTTGTATTTAAACTCACTGGGAAAAAAAGGAACTTGTTTGTTGTGAAAAATTGATGTCTATAAAATTGACTGTCAAATGTTTCACAGTGTGGTTTTTGTGTTCATCAGGTCTGGCTCAAACTTCTGATAGTGGGGAGTTGCTTCACAGTGTCTGCTCAGCCACCAGGAATGTGTAGGCTGCTGCTTGGAAATCCCCTAATATGGTGCTGGTTTTGATTCAGAGAACTGAGCCACAGCCGGCAGGAAGTTGTGGAATGGAACAGGAAATGTGAAGGGGGGGTTTTCCAGGAAGTGACACCGGGGCGTATGTGGTTTGTTTTCAGCTTAGTCGTTGACTCATAGGTTTATCTCTGTCTGAGAAAATTGCAGCAAGTAGTGGTGTAACTGCAAAACATACCAACTGACAGCACCAAAGTCTGTGTTTATATTAGATTGAAAAAAAGATTGATCAAGATTCAGGATTGGGTTACTCTTATTTTCTGGTCCTTTTCTGAAGCAATGGACCTAAAAGGCAGCATGTGATATGGTAATATTGCACGGTTGAGTGGTCATTGGGAATGGCCAGCTGGGATCTTATTCGGTATCAAAGTCCTGTTGGAGCGATGCAACTTTGCTTCGTATGAGGAAAGGTGCTACCTGCCGTCAGCTAACTGTGAGGTTATAGTGTGAGGAACAGTGATTTCTGCAAAGCAATATTGGACCGCTGGTAATCTGGAACTGTTACCCCAGTCAGAAGATCACATTTCATGGAGGCAGTGAGGGAATTAAACTTGGGACAGTAAAGGTCCACTGGCATCACTAGAATTGTTCCCCAGAGAGGAATGTAGAAAACCGAGGGAAAGCAAATAAAACTGGGGGGAAAATAGGAACACTATAGTGTCAAGTATCACTAAGTCCGTGTTTGTATTCTCAGTATAAACACGATAGTGAGAATCCAGTCTGTGTTTATATTCTCAGTATAAACACTATAGTGAGAATCCAGTCTGTGTTTGTATTCTCAGTATAAACACTATAGTGAGAATCCAGTCTGTGTTTATATTCTCAGTATAAACACTATAGTGAGAATCCAGTCTGTGTTTGTATTCTCAGTATAAACACTATAGTGAGAATCCAGTCTGTGTTTATATTCTCAGTATAATCACTATAGTGAGAATCCAGTCTGTTTATATTCTCAGTATAATCACTCTCGTGAGAATCCATTCTGTTTATATTCTCAGTACAAACACTATAGTGAGAATCCTGACTGTGTTTGTATTCTCAGTATAAACACTGTAGTGAGAATCCAATCTGTGTTTGTATTCTCAGTATAAACACTATAGTGAGAATCCAGTCTGTTTACATTCTCAGTACAAACACTATAGTGAGAATCCAGACTGTGTTTGTATTCTCAGTATAAACACTATAGTGAGAATCCAGTCTGTGTTTGTATTCTCAGTATAAACACAATAGTGAGAATCCAGTCTGTGTTTGTATTCTCAGTATAAACACTATTGTGGGACTCCAGTCTGTGATTGTATTCTCAGTATAAACACTATAGTGAGACTCCAGTCTGTGTTTGTATTCTAAGTATAAACACTATAGTGAGAATCCAGTCTGTGTTTGTATTCTCAGTATAAACACTATTGTGGGACTCCAGTCTGTGATTGTATTCTCAGTATAAACACTATAGTGAGACTCCAGTCTGTGTTTGTATTCTCAGTATAAACACTATAGTGAGAATCCAGTCTGTGTTTGCATTCTCAGTATAAACACTATAGTGGGACTCCAGTCTGTGATTGTATTCTCAGTATAAACACTATAGTGAGACTCCAGTCTGTGTTTGTATTCTCAGTATAAACACTATAGTGAGAATCCAGTCTGTGTTTGTATTCTCAGTATAAACACTATTGTGGGACTCCAGTCTGTGATTGTACTCTCAGTATAAACACTATAGTGAGAATCCAGTCTGTTTATATTCTCAGTATAAACACTATAGTGAGAATCCTGACTGTGTTTGTATTCTCAGTATAAACACTATAGTGAGAATCCAGTCTGTGTTTGTATTCTCAGTATAAACACTATAGTGGGACTCCAGTCTGTGATTGTATTCTCAGTATAAACACTATAGTGAGAATCCTGACTGTGTTTATATTCTCAGTATAAACACGAAAGTGAGAATCCAGTCTGTGTTTGTATTCTCAGTATAAACACTATAGTGAGAATCCAATCTGTGTTTGTATTCTCAGTATAAACACTATAGTGAGAATCCAGTCTGTTTACATTCTCAGTACAAACACTATAGTGAGAATCCAGACTGTTTGTATTCTCAGTATAAACACTATAGTGAGAATCCAGTCTGTGTTTGTATTCTCAGTATAAACACTATAGTGAGAATCCAGTCTGTTTATATTCTCAGTACAAACACTATAATGAGAATCCAGACTGTTTGTATTCTCAGCATAAACACTATAGTGAGAATCCAGTCTGTGTTTGTATTCTCAGTATAAACACGATAGTGAGAATCCAGTCTAGTGTTTGTATTCTCAGTATAAACACTATAGTGAGAATCCAGTCTGTTTATATTCTCAGTACAAACACTATAATGAGAATCCAGACTGTGTTTATATTCTCAGTATAAACACTAAACTGAGAATCTAGTCTGTGTTTGTATTCTCAGTATAAATGCGATATGGGAATCCAGTCTGTGTTTGTATTCTCAGTATAAACACTATAGTGGGAATCCAGTCTGTGTTTGTATTCTCAGTATAAACACTATAGTGAGAATCCAGTCTGTGTTTGTATTCTCAGTATAAACACTGTAGTGAGAATCCAGTCTGTGTTTATATTCTCAGTATAAACACTGCAGTGAGGATCCAGTCTGTGTTTGTATTCTCAGTATAATCACTATAGTGAGAATCCAGTCTGTGTTTATATTCTCAGCATAACCACTATCGTGAGACTCCAGTCTGTGCTTGTATTCTCAGTATAAACACTATAGTGAGAATCCAGACTGTTTGTATTCTCAGTATAAACACTATAGTGAGAATCCAGTCTGTGTTTGTATTCTCAGTATAAACACTCTCGTGAGAATCCAGTCTGTTTATATTCTCAGTACAAACACTATAATGAGAATCCAGACTGTGTTTGTATTCTCAGTATAAACACTATAGTGAGAATCCAGTCTGTGTTTGTATTCTCAGTATAAACACTATAGAGAGAATCCAGTCTGTTTATATTCTCAGTACAAACACTATAGTGAGAATCCAGTCTGTGTTTGTATTCTCAGTATAAACACGATAGTGAGAATCCAGTCTAGAGTTTGTATTCTCAGTATAAACACGATAGTGAGAATCCAGTCTGTGATTGTATTCTCAGTATAAACACTATAGTGAGAATACAGTCTGTGTTTATATTCTCAGTATAAACACTATAGTGAGAATCCTGTCTGTGTTTATATTCTCAGTATAAACACTATAGTGGGACTCCAGTCTGTGTTTGTATTCTCAGTACAAACACTATAGTGAGAATCCAGTCTGTGTTTATATTCTCAGTATAAACACTATGGTGAGAATCCAGTCTGTGTTTGTATTCTCAGTATAATCACTATAGTGAGAATCCAGGCTGTTTGTATTCTCAGTATAAACACTGCAGTGAGGTTCCAGTCTGTGTTTGTATTCTCAGTATAAACACTATAGTGAGAATCCAGTCTGTGTTTGTATTCTCAGTATAAACACTAAACTGAGAATCTAGTCTGTGTTTGTATTCTCAGTATAAACACGATATGAGAATCCAGTCTGTGTTTGTATTCTCAGTATAAACACTATAGTGAGAATCCAGTCTGTGTTTATATTCTCAGTATAAACACTGTAGTGAGGATCCAGTCTGTGTTTGTATTCTCAGTATAAACACTATAGTGAGAATCCAGTCTGTGTTTATATTCTCAGTATAAACACTATAGTGAGAATCCAGTCTGTGCTTGTATTCTCAGTATAAACACTATAGTGAGAATCCAGTCTGTTTGTATTCTCAGTATAAACACGAAAGTGAGAATCCAGTCTGTGTTTGTATTCTCAGTATAAACACTGTAGTGAGAATCCAATCTGTGTTTGTATTCTCAGTATAAACACTGTAGTGAGAATCCAATCTGTGTTTGTATTCTCAGTATAAACACTATAGTGAGAATCCAGTCTGTTTACATTCTCAGTACAAACACTATAGTGAGAATCCTGACTGTGTTTGTATTCTCAGTATAAACACTATAGTGGGACTCCAGTCTGTGATTGTATTCTCAGTATAAACACTATTGTGAGAATCCAGTCTGTGTTTGTATTCTCAGTATAAACACGAAAGTGAGACTCCAGTCTGTGTTTGTATTCTCAGTATAAACACTATCGTGAGACTCCAGTCTGTGTTTGTATTCTCAGTATAAACACGAAAGTGAGAATCCAGACTGTGTTTGTATTCTCAGTATAAACACTATAGTGAGAATCCAGTCTGTGTTTGTATTCTCAGTATAAACACTATAGTGAGAATCCAGTCTGTTTATATTCTCAGTACAAACACTATACTGAGAATCCAGACTGTTTGTATTCTCAGTATAAACACTATAGTGAGAATCCAGTCTGTGTTTGTATTCTCAGTATAAACAAGATAGAGAGAATCCAGTCTGTTTATATTCTCAGTATAAACACTATGGTGAGAATCCAGTCTGTGTTTGTATTCTCAGTATAATCACTATAGTGAGAATCCAGTCTGTGTTTGTATTCTCAGTATAAACACAGTAGTGAGAATCCAGTCTGTGTTTGTATTCTCAGTATAAACACTATACTGAGAATCCAGTCTGTGTTTGTATTCTCAGTATAAACACCATAGAGAGAATCCAGTCTCTTTATATTCTCAGTACAAACACTGTAGTGGGGATCCAGTCTGTGTTTATATTCTCAGTATAAACACTATAGTGATACTCCAGTCTGTGTTTGTATTCTCAGTATAAACACGATAGTGAGAATCCAGTCTAGTGTTTGTATTCTCAGTATAAACACGATATTGAGAATCCAGTCTGTGTTTGTATTCTCAGTATAAACACTGTAGTGAGGATCCAGTCTGTGTTTGTATTCTCAGTATAAACACTATAGTGAGAATCCAGTCTGTGTTTATATTCTCAGTATAAACACTATAGTGAGAATCCAGTCTGTGCTTGTATTCTCAGTATAAACACTATAGTGAGAATCCAGTCTGTTTGTATTCTCAGTATAAACACGAAAGTGAGAATCCAGTCTGTGTTTGTATTCTCAGTATAAACACTGTAGTGAGAATCCAATCTGTGTTTGTATTCTCAGTATAAACACTATAGTGAGAATCCAGTCTGTTTACATTCTCAGTACAAACACTATAGTGAGAATCCTGACTGTGTTTGTATTCTCAGTATAAACACTATAGTGAGAATCCAGTCTGTGTTTGTATTCTCAGTATAAACACTGTAGTGAGGATCCAGTCTGTGTTTGTATTCTCAGTATAAACACTATAGTGAGAATCCAGTCTGTGTTTGTATTCTCAGTATAAACACTATAGTGAGAATCCAGTCTGTGTTTATATTCTCAGTATAATCACTATAGTGAGAATCCAGTCTGTTTATATTCTCAGTATAATCACTCTCGTGAGAATCCATTCTGTTTATATTCTCAGTACAAACACTATAGTGAGAATCCTGACTGTGTTTGTATTCTCAGTATAAACACTGTAGTGAGAATCCAATCTGTGTTTGTATTCTCAGTATAAACACTATAGTGAGAATCCAGTCTGTTTACATTCTCAGTACAAACACTATAGTGAGAATCCAGACTGTTTGTATTCTCAGTATAAACACTATAGTGAGAATCCAGTCTGTGTTTGTATTCTCAGTATAAACACAATAGTGAGAATCCAGTCTGTGTTTGTATTCTCAGTATAAACACTATTGTGGGACTCCAGTCTGTGATTGTATTCTCAGTATAAACACTATAGTGAGACTCCAGTCTGTGTTTGTATTCTCAGTATAAACACTATCGTGAGACTCCAGTCTGTGTTTGTATTCTCAGTATAAACACGAAAGTGAGAATCCAGACTGTGTTTGTATTCTCAGTATAAACACTATAGTGAGAATCCAGTCTGTGTTTGTATTCTCAGTATAAACACTATAGTGAGAATCCAGTCTGTTTATATTCTCAGTACAAACACTATAATGAGAATCCAGACTGTTTGTATTCTCAGTATAAACACTATAGTGAGAATCCAGTCTGTGTTTGTATTCTCAGTATAAACAAGATAGAGAGAATCCAGTCTGTTTATATTCTCAGTATAAACACTATGGTGAGAATCCAGTCTGTGTTTGTATTCTCAGTATAATCACTATAGTGAGAATCCAGTCTGTGTTTGTATTCTCAGTATAAACACAGTAGTGAGAATCCAGTCTGTGTTTGTATTCTCAGTATAAACACTATACTGAGAATCCAGTCTGTGTTTGTATTCTCAGTATAAACACCATAGAGAGAATCCAGTCTCTTTATATTCTCAGTACAAACACTGTAGTGGGGATCCAGTCTGTGTTTATATTCTCAGTATAAACACTATAGTGATACTCCAGTCTGTGTTTGTATTCTCAGTATAAACACTATAGTGAGAATCCAGTCTGTGTTTATATTCTCAGTATAAACACTATAGTGAGAATCCAGTCTGTGCTTGTATTCTCAGTATAAACACTATAGTGAGAATCCAGTCTGTTTGTATTCTCAGTATAAACACGAAAGTGAGAATCCAGTCTGTGTTTGTATTCTCAGTATAAACACTGTAGTGAGAATCCAATCTGTGTTTGTATTCTCAGTATAAACACTATAGTGAGAATCCAGTCTGTTTACATTCTCAGTACAAACACTATAGTGAGAATCCTGACTGTGTTTGTATTCTCAGTATAAACACTATAGTGAGAATCCAGTCTGTGTTTGTATTCTCAGTATAAACACTATAGTGAGAATCCTGTCTGTGTTTATATTCTCAGTATAAACACTATAGTGAGAATCCAGTCTGTGTTTGTATTCTCAGTATAAACACTATGGTGAGAATCCAGTCTGTGTTTATATTCTCAGTATAATCACTATAGTGAGAATCCAGTCTGTTTATATTCTCAGTATAATCACTCTCGTGAGAATCCATTCTGTTTATATTCTCAGTACAAACACTATAGTGAGAATCCTGACTGTGTTTGTATTCTCAGTATAAACACTGTAGTGAGAATCCAATCTGTGTTTGTATTCTCAGTATAAACACTATAGTGAGAATCCAGTCTGTTTACATTCTCAGTACAAACACTATAGTGAGAATCCAGACTGTGTTTGTATTCTCAGTATAAACACTATAGTGAGAATCCAGTCTGTGTTTGTATTCTCAGTATAAACACAATAGTGAGAATCCAGTCTGTGTTTGTATTCTCAGTATAAACACTATTGTGGGACTCCAGTCTGTGATTGTATTCTCAGTATAAACACTATAGTGAGACTCCAGTCTGTGTTTGTATTCTCAGTATAAACACTATAGTGAGAATCCAGTCTGTGTTTGTATTCTCAGTATAAACACTATTGTGGGACTCCAGTCTGTGATTGTATTCTCAGTATAAACACTATAGTGAGACTCCAGTCTGTGTTTGTATTCTCAGTATAAACACTATAGTGAGAATCCAGTCTGTGTTTGCATTCTCAGTATAAACACTATAGTGGGACTCCAGTCTGTGATTGTATTCTCAGTATAAACACTATAGTGAGACTCCAGTCTGTGTTTGTATTCTCAGTATAAACACTATAGTGAGAATCCAGTCTGTGTTTGTATTCTCAGTATAAACACTATTGTGGGACTCCAGTCTGTGATTGTACTCTCAGTATAAACACTATAGTGAGAATCCAGTCTGTTTATATTCTCAGTATAAACACTATAGTGAGAATCCTGACTGTGTTTGTATTCTCAGTATAAACACTATAGTGAGAATCCAGTCTGTGTTTGTATTCTCAGTATAAACACTATAGTGGGACTCCAGTCTGTGATTGTATTCTCAGTATAAACACTATAGTGAGAATCCTGACTGTGTTTATATTCTCAGTATAAACACGAAAGTTAGAATCCAGTCTGTGTTTGTATTCTCAGTATAAACACTATAGTGAGAATCCAATCTGTGTTTGTATTCTCAGTATAAACACTATAGTGAGAATCCAGTCTGTGTTTGTATTCTCAGTATAAACACAGTAGTGAGAATCCAGTCTGTGTTTGTATTCTCAGTATAAACACTATACTGAGAATCCAGTCTGTGTTTGTATTCTCAGTATAAACACCATAGAGAGAATCCAGTCTCTTTATATTCTCAGTACAAACACTGTAGTGGGGATCCAGTCTGTGTTTATATTCTCAGTATAAACACTATAGTGATACTCCAGTCTGTGTTTGTATTCTCAGTATAAACACGATAGTGAGAATCCAGTCTAGTGTTTGTATTCTCAGTATAAACACGATATTGAGAATCCAGTCTGTGTTTGTATTCTCAGTATAAACACTGTAGTGAGGATCCAGTCTGTGTTTGTATTCTCAGTATAAACACTATAGTGAGAATCCAGTCTGTGTTTATATTCTCAGTATAAACACTATAGTGAGAATCCAGTCTGTGCTTGTATTCTCAGTATAAACACTATAGTGAGAATCCAGTCTGTTTGTATTCTCAGTATAAACACGAAAGTGAGAATCCAGTCTGTGTTTGTATTCTCAGTATAAACACTGTAGTGAGAATCCAATCTGTGTTTGTATTCTCAGTATAAACACTATAGTGAGAATCCAGTCTGTTTACATTCTCAGTACAAACACTATAGTGAGAATCCTGACTGTGTTTGTATTCTCAGTATAAACACTATAGTGAGAATCCAGTCTGTGTTTATATTCTCAGTATAAACACTGTAGTGAGGATCCAGTCTGTGTTTGTATTCTCAGTATAAACACTATAGTGAGAATCCAGTCTGTGTTTATATTCTCAGTATAAACACTATAGTGAGAATCCAGTCTGTGCTTGTATTCTCAGTATAAACACTATAGTGAGAATCCAGTCTGTTTGTATTCTCAGTATAAACACTATAGTGAGAATCCAGTCTGTGTTTGTATTCTCAGTATAAACACTGTAGTGAGAATCCAATCTGTGTTTGTATTCTCAGTATAAACACTGTAGTGAGAATCCAATCTGTGTTTGTATTCTCAGTATAAACACTATAGTGAGAATCCAGTCTGTTTACATTCTCAGTACAAACACTATAGTGAGAATCCTGACTGTGTTTGTATTCTCAGTATAAACACTATAGTGGGACTCCAGTCTGTGATTGTATTCTCAGTATAAACACTATTGTGAGAATCCAGTCTGTGTTTGTATTCTCAGTATAAACACGAAAGTGAGACTCCAGTCTGTGTTTGTATTCTCAGTATAAACACTATCGTGAGACTCCAGTCTGTGTTTGTATTCTCAGTATAAACACGAAAGTGAGAATCCAGACTGTGTTTGTATTCTCAGTATAAACACTATAGTGAGAATCCAGTCTGTGTTTGTATTCTCAGTATAAACACTATAGTGAGAATCCAGTCTGTTTATATTCTCAGTACAAACACTATAATGAGAATCCAGACTGTTTGTATTCTCAGTATAAACACTATAGTGAGAATCCAGTCTGTGTTTGTATTCTCAGTATAAACAAGATAGAGAGAATCCAGTCTGTTTATATTCTCAGTATAAACACTATGGTGAGAATCCAGTCTGTGTTTGTATTCTCAGTATAATCACTATAGTGAGAATCCAGTCTGTGTTTGTATTCTCAGTATAAACACAGTAGTGAGAATCCAGTCTGTGTTTGTATTCTCAGTATAAACACTATACTGAGAATCCAGTCTGTGTTTGTATTCTCAGTATAAACACCATAGAGAGAATCCAGTCTCTTTATATTCTCAGTACAAACACTGTAGTGGGGATCCAGTCTGTGTTTATATTCTCAGTATAAACACTATAGTGATACTCCAGTCTGTGTTTGTATTCTCAGTATAAACACGATAGTGAGAATCCAGTCTAGTGTTTGTATTCTCAGTATAAACACGATATTGAGAATCCAGTCTGTGTTTGTATTCTCAGTATAAACACTGTAGTGAGGATCCAGTCTGTGTTTGTATTCTCAGTATAAACACTATAGTGAGAATCCAGTCTGTGTTTATATTCTCAGTATAAACACTATAGTGAGAATCCAGTCTGTGCTTGTATTCTCAGTATAAACACTATAGTGAGAATCCAGTCTGTTTGTATTCTCAGTATAAACACGAAAGTGAGAATCCAGTCTGTGTTTGTATTCTCAGTATAAACACTGTAGTGAGAATCCAATCTGTGTTTGTATTCTCAGTATAAACACTATAGTGAGAATCCAGTCTGTTTACATTCTCAGTACAAACACTATAGTGAGAATCCTGACTGTGTTTGTATTCTCAGTATAAACACTATAGTGAGAATCCAGTCTGTGTTTGTATTCTCAGTATAAACACTATAGTGAGAATCCAGTCTGTGTTTATATTCTCAGTATAAACACTATAGTGAGAATCCAGTCTGTGTTTGTATTCTCAGTATAAACACTATAGTGAGAATCCAGTCTGTGTTTATATTCTCAGTATAATCACTATAGTGAGAATCCAGTCTGTTTATATTCTCAGTATAATCACTCTCGTGAGAATCCATTCTGTTTATATTCTCAGTACAAACACTATAGTGAGAATCCTGACTGTGTTTGTATTCTCAGTATAAACACTGTAGTGAGAATCCAATCTGTGTTTGTATTCTCAGTATAAACACTATAGTGAGAATCCAGTCTGTTTACATTCTCAGTACAAACACTATAGTGAGAATCCAGACTGTTTGTATTCTCAGTATAAACACTATAGTGAGAATCCAGTCTGTGTTTGTATTCTCAGTATAAACACAATAGTGAGAATCCAGTCTGTGTTTGTATTCTCAGTATAAACACTATTGTGGGACTCCAGTCTGTGATTGTATTCTCAGTATAAACACTATAGTGAGACTCCAGTCTGTGTTTGTATTCTCAGTATAAACACTATCGTGAGACTCCAGTCTGTGTTTGTATTCTCAGTATAAACACGAAAGTGAGAATCCAGACTGTGTTTGTATTCTCAGTATAAACACTATAGTGAGAATCCAGTCTGTGTTTGTATTCTCAGTATAAACACTATAGTGAGAATCCAGTCTGTTTATATTCTCAGTACAAACACTATAATGAGAATCCAGACTGTTTGTATTCTCAGTATAAACACTATAGTGAGAATCCAGTCTGTGTTTGTATTCTCAGTATAAACAAGATAGAGAGAATCCAGTCTGTTTATATTCTCAGTATAAACACTATGGTGAGAATCCAGTCTGTGTTTGTATTCTCAGTATAATCACTATAGTGAGAATCCAGTCTGTGTTTGTATTCTCAGTATAAACACAGTAGTGAGAATCCAGTCTGTGTTTGTATTCTCAGTATAAACACTATACTGAGAATCCAGTCTGTGTTTGTATTCTCAGTATAAACACCATAGAGAGAATCCAGTCTCTTTATATTCTCAGTACAAACACTGTAGTGGGGATCCAGTCTGTGTTTATATTCTCAGTATAAACACTATAGTGATACTCCAGTCTGTGTTTGTATTCTCAGTATAAACACTATAGTGAGAATCCAGTCTGTGTTTATATTCTCAGTATAAACACTATAGTGAGAATCCAGTCTGTGCTTGTATTCTCAGTATAAACACTATAGTGAGAATCCAGTCTGTTTGTATTCTCAGTATAAACACGAAAGTGAGAATCCAGTCTGTGTTTGTATTCTCAGTATAAACACTGTAGTGAGAATCCAATCTGTGTTTGTATTCTCAGTATAAACACTATAGTGAGAATCCAGTCTGTTTACATTCTCAGTACAAACACTATAGTGAGAATCCTGACTGTGTTTGTATTCTCAGTATAAACACTATAGTGAGAATCCAGTCTGTGTTTGTATTCTCAGTATAAACACTATAGTGAGAATCCTGTCTGTGTTTATATTCTCAGTATAAACACTATAGTGAGAATCCAGTCTGTGTTTGTATTCTCAGTATAAACACTATGGTGAGAATCCAGTCTGTGTTTATATTCTCAGTATAATCACTATAGTGAGAATCCAGTCTGTTTATATTCTCAGTATAATCACTCTCGTGAGAATCCATTCTGTTTATATTCTCAGTACAAACACTATAGTGAGAATCCTGACTGTGTTTGTATTCTCAGTATAAACACTGTAGTGAGAATCCAATCTGTGTTTGTATTCTCAGTATAAACACTATAGTGAGAATCCAGTCTGTTTACATTCTCAGTACAAACACTATAGTGAGAATCCAGACTGTGTTTGTATTCTCAGTATAAACACTATAGTGAGAATCCAGTCTGTGTTTGTATTCTCAGTATAAACACAATAGTGAGAATCCAGTCTGTGTTTGTATTCTCAGTATAAACACTATTGTGGGACTCCAGTCTGTGATTGTATTCTCAGTATAAACACTATAGTGAGACTCCAGTCTGTGTTTGTATTCTCAGTATAAACACTATAGTGAGAATCCAGTCTGTGTTTGTATTCTCAGTATAAACACTATTGTGGGACTCCAGTCTGTGATTGTATTCTCAGTATAAACACTATAGTGAGACTCCAGTCTGTGTTTGTATTCTCAGTATAAACACTATAGTGAGAATCCAGTCTGTGTTTGCATTCTCAGTATAAACACTATAGTGGGACTCCAGTCTGTGATTGTATTCTCAGTATAAACACTATAGTGAGACTCCAGTCTGTGTTTGTATTCTCAGTGTAAACACTATAGTGAGAATCCAGTCTGTGTTTGTATTCTCAGTATAAACACTATTGTGGGACTCCAGTCTGTGATTGTACTCTCAGTATAAACACTATAGTGAGAATCCAGTCTGTTTATATTCTCAGTATAAACACTATAGTGAGAATCCTGACTGTGTTTGTATTCTCAGTATAAACACTATAGTGAGAATCCAGTCTGTGTTTGTATTCTCAGTATAAACACTATAGTGGGACTCCAGTCTGTGATTGTATTCTCAGTATAAACACTATAGTGAGAATCCTGACTGTGTTTATATTCTCAGTATAAACACGAAAGTTAGAATCCAGTCTGTGTTTGTATTCTCAGTATAAACACTATAGTGAGAATCCAATCTGTGTTTGTATTCTCAGTATAAACACTATAGTGAGAATCCAGTCTGTTTACATTCTCAGTACAAACACTATAGTGAGAATCCAGACTGTTTGTATTCTCAGTATAAACACTATAGTGAGAATCCAGTCTGTGTTTGTATTCTCAGTATAAACACTATAGTGAGAATCCAGTCTGTTTATATTCTCAGTACAAACACTATAATGAGAATCCAGACTGTTTGTATTCTCAGCATAAACACTATAGTGAGAATCCAGTCTGTGTTTGTATTCTCAGTATAAACACGATAGTGAGAATCCAGTCTAGTGTTTGTATTCTCAGTATAAACACTATAGTGAGAATCCAGTCTGTTTATATTCTCAGTACAAACACTATAATGAGAATCCAGACTGTGTTTATATTCTCAGTATAAACACTAAACTGAGAATCTAGTCTGTGTTTGTATTCTCAGTATAAATGCGATATGGGAATCCAGTCTGTGTTTGTATTCTCAGTATAAACACTATAGTGAGAATCCTGACTGTGTTTATATTCTCAGTATAAACACGAAAGTGAGAATCCAGTCTGTGTTTGTATTCTCAGTATAAACACTATAGTGAGAATCCAGTCTGTGTTTGTATTCTCAGTATAAACACTATTGTGGGCCTCCAGTCTGTGATTGTACTCTCAGTATAAACACTATAGTGAGAATCCAGTCTGTTTATATTCTCAGTATAAACACTATAGTGAGAATCCTGACTGTGTTTGTATTCTCAGTATAAACACTATAGTGAGAATCCAGTCTGTGTTTGTATTCTCAGTATACACACTATAGTGGGACTCCAGTCTGTGATTGTATTCTCAGTATAAACACTATAGTGAGAATCCTGACTGTGTTTATATTCTCAGTATAAACACGAAAGTGAGAATCCAGTCTGTGTTTGTATTCTCAGTATAAACACTATAGTGAGAATCCAATCTGTGTTTGTATTCTCAGTATAAACACTATAGTGAGAATCCAGTCTGTTTACATTCTCAGTACAAACACTATAGTGAGAATCCAGACTGTTTGTATTCTCAGTATAAACACCATAGTGAGAATCCAGTCTGTGTTTGTATTCTCAGTATAAACACTATAGTGAGAATCCAGTCTGTTTATATTCTCAGTACAAACACTATAATGAGAATCCAGACTGTTTGTATTCTCAGCATAAACACTATAGTGAGAATCCAGTCTGTGTTTGTATTCTCAGTATAAACACGATAGTGAGAATCCAGTCTAGTGTTTGTATTCTCAGTATAAACACTATAGTGAGAATCCAGTCTGTTTATATTCTCAGTACAAACACTATAATGAGAATCCAGACTGTGTTTATATTCTCAGTATAAACACTAAACTGAGAATCTAGTCTGTGTTTGTATTCTCAGTATAAATGCGATATGGGAATCCAGTCTGTGTTTGTATTCTCAGTATAAACACTATAGTGAGAATCCAGTCTGTGTTTGTATTCTCAGTATAAACACTGTAGTGAGAATCCAGTCTGTGTTTATATTCTCAGTATAAACACTGCAGTGAGGATCCAGTCTGTGTTTGTATTCTCAGTATAATCACTATAGTGAGAATCCAGTCTGTGTTTATATTCTCAGCATAACCACTATCGTGAGACTCCAGTCTGTGCTTGTATTCTCAGTATAAACACTATAGTGAGAATCCAGACTGTGTTTGTATTCTCAGTATAAACACTATAGTGAGAATCCAGTCTGTGTTTGTATTCTCAGTATAAACACTCTCGTGAGAATCCAGTCTGTTTATATTCTCAGTACAAACACTATAATGAGAATCCAGACTGTGTTTGTATTCTCAGTATAAACACTATAGTGAGAATCCAGTCTGTGTTTGTATTCTCAGTATAAACACTATAGAGAGAATCCAGTCTGTTTATATTCTCAGTACAAACACTATAGTGAGAATCCAGTCTGTGTTTGTATTCTCAGTATAAACACGATAGTGAGAATCCAGTCTAGAGTTTGTATTCTCAGTATAAACACGATAGTGAGAATCCAGTCTGTGATTGTATTCTCAGTATAAACACTATAGTGAGAATCCAGTCTGTGTTTATATTCTCAGTATAAACACTATAGTGAGAATCCTGTCTGTGTTTATATTCTCAGTATAAACACTATAGTGGGACTCCAGTCTGTGTTTGTATTCTCAGTACAAACACTATAGTGAGAATCCAGTCTGTGTTTATATTCTCAGTATAAACACTATAGTGAGAATCCAGTCTGTGCTTGTATTCTCAGTATAAACACTATAGTGAGAATCCAGTCTGTTTGTATTCTCAGTATAAACACGAAAATGAGAATCCAGTCTGTGTTTATATTCTCAGTATAAACACTGTAGTGAGAATCCAATCTGTGTTTGTATTCTCAGTATAAACACTATAGTGAGAATCCAGTCTGTTTACATTCTCAGTACAAACACTATAGTGAGAATCCTGACTGTGTTTGTATTCTCAGTATAAACACTATAGTGAGAATCCAGTCTGTGTTTGTATTCTCAGTATAAACACTATAGTGAGAATCCAGTCTGTGTTTATATTCTCAGTATAAACACTATAGTGAGAATCCAGTCTGTGTTTGTATTCTCAGTATAAACACTATAGTGAGAATCCAGTCTGTGTTTATATGCTCAGTATAATCACTATAGTGAGAATCCAGTCTGTTTATATTCTCAGTATAATCACTCTCGTGAGAATCCATTCTGTTTATATTCTCAGTACAAACACTATAGTGAGAATCCTGACTGTGTTTGTATTCTCAGTATAAACACTGTAGTGAGAATCCAATCTGTGTTTGTATTCTCAGTATAAACACTATAGTGAGAATCCAGTCTGTTTACATTCTCAGTACAAACACTATAGTGAGAATCCAGACTGTGTTTGTATTCTCAGTATAAACACTATAGTGAGAATCCAGTCTGTGTTTGTATTCTCAGTATAAACACAATAGTGAGAATCCAGTCTGTGTTTGTATTCTCAGTATAAACACTATTGTGGGACTCCAGTCTGTGATTGTATTCTCAGTATAAACACTATAGTGAGACTCCAGTCTGTGTTTGTATTCTCAGTATAAACACTATAGTGAGAATCCAGTCTGTGTTTGTATTCTCAGTATAAACACTATTGTGGGACTCCAGTCTGTGATTGTATTCTCAGTATAAACACTATAGTGAGACTCCAGTCTGTGTTTGTATTCTCAGTATAAACACTATAGTGAGAATCCAGTCTGTGTTTGCATTCTCAGTATAAACACTATAGTGGGACTCCAGTCTGTGATTGTATTCTCAGTATAAACACTATAGTGAGACTCCAGTCTGTGTTTGTATTCTCAGTATAAACACTATAGTGAGAATCCAGTCTGTGTTTGTATTCTCAGTATAAACACTATTGTGGGACTCCAGTCTGTGATTGTACTCTCAGTATAAACACTATAGTGAGAATCCAGTCTGTTTATATTCTCAGTATAAACACTATAGTGAGAATCCTGACTGTGTTTGTATTCTCAGTATAAACACTATAGTGAGAATCCAGTCTGTGTTTGTATTCTCAGTATAAACACTATAGTGGGACTCCAGTCTGTGATTGTATTCTCAGTATAAACACTATAGTGAGAATACAGTCTGTGTTTGTATTCTCAGTATAAACACTATAGTGAGAATCCAGTCTGTTTACATTCTCAGTACAAACACTATAGTGAGAATCCAGACTGTTTGTATTCTCAGTATAAACACTATAGTGAGAATCCAGTCTGTGTTTGTATTCTCAGTATAAACACTATAGTGAGAATCCAGTCTGTTTATATTCTCAGTACAAACACTATAATGAGAATCCAGACTGTTTGTATTCTCAGCATAAACACTATAGTGAGAATCCAGTCTGTGTTTGTATTCTCAGTATAAACACGATAGTGAGAATCCAGTCTAGTGTTTGTATTCTCAGTATAAACACTATAGTGAGAATCCAGTATGTTTATATTCTCAGTACAAACACTATAATGAGAATCCAGACTGTGTTTATATTCTCAGTATAAACACTAAACTGAGAATCTAGTCTGTGTTTGTATTCTCAGTATAAATGCGATATGGGAATCCAGTCTGTGTTTGTATTCTCAGTATAAACACTATAGTGAGAATCCTGACTGTGTTTATATTCTCAGTATAAACACGAAAGTGAGAATCCAGTCTGTGTTTGTATTCTCAGTATAAACACTATAGTGAGAATCCAGTCTGTGTTTGTATTCTCAGTATAAACACTATTGTGGGACTCCAGTCTGTGATTGTACTCTCAGTATAAACACTATAGTGGGACTCCAGTCTGTGATTGTATTCTCAGTATAAACACTATAGTGAGAATCCTGACTGTGTTTATATTCTCAGTATAAACACGAAAGTGAGAATCCAGTCTGTGTTTGTATTCTCAGTATAAACACTATAGTGAGAATCCAATCTGTGTTTGTATTCTCAGTATAAACACTATAGTGAGAATCCAGTCTGTTTACATTCTCAGTACAAACACTATAGTGAGAATCCAGACTGTTTGTATTCTCAGTATAAACACCATAGTGAGAATCCAGTCTGTGTTTGTATTCTCAGTATAAACACTATAGTGAGAATCCAGTCTGTTTATATTCTCAGTACAAACACTATAATGAGAATCCAGACTGTTTGTATTCTCAGCATAAACACTATAGTGAGAATCCAGTCTAGTGTTTGTATTCTCAGTATAAACACTATAGTGAGAATCCAGTCTGTTTATATTCTCAGTACAAACACTATAATGAGAATCCAGACTGTGTTTATATTCTCAGTATAAACACTAAACTGAGAATCTAGTCTGTGTTTGTATTCTCAGTATAAATGCGATATGGGAATCCAGTCTGTGTTTGTATTCTCAGTATAAACACTATAGTGAGAATCCAGTCTGTGTTTGTATTCTCAGTATAAACACTGTAGTGAGAATCCAGTCTGTGTTTATATTCTCAGTATAAACACTGCAGTGAGGATCCAGTCTGTGTTTGTATTCTCAGTATAATCACTATAGTGAGAATCCAGTCTGTGTTTATATTCTCAGCATAACCACTATCGTGAGACTCCAGTCTGTGCTTGTATTCTCAGTATAAACACTATAGTGAGAATCCAGACTGTGTTTGTATTCTCAGTATAAACACTATAGTGAGAATCCAGTCTGTGTTTGTATTCTCAGTATAAACACTCTCGTGAGAATCCAGTCTGTTTATATTCTCAGTACAAACACTATAATGAGAATCCAGACTGTGTTTGTATTCTCAGTATAAACACTATAGTGAGAATCCAGTCTGTGTTTGTATTCTCAGTATAAACACTATAGAGAGAATCCAGTCTGTTTATATTCTCAGTACAAACACTATAGTGAGAATCCAGTCTGTGTTTGTATTCTCAGTATAAACACGATAGTGAGAATCCAGTCTAGAGTTTGTATTCTCAGTATGAACACGATAGTGAGAATCCAGTCTGTGATTGTATTCTCAGTATAAACACTATAGTGAGAATCCAGTCTGTGTTTATATTCTCAGTATAAACACTATAGTGAGAATCCTGTCTGTGTTTATATTCTCAGTATAAACACTATAGTGGGACTCCAGTCTGTGTTTGTATTCTCAGTACAAACACTATAGTGAGAATCCAGTCTGTGTTTATATTCTCAGTATAAACACTATGGTGAGAATCCAGTCTGTGTTTGTATTCTCAGTATAATCACTATAGTGAGAATCCAGGCTGTTTGTATTCTCAGTATAAACACTGTAGTGAGGTTCCAGTCTGTGTTTGTAATCTCAGTATAAACACTAAACTGAGAATCTAGTCTGTGTTTGTATTCTCAGTATAAACACGATATGAGAATCCAGTCTGTGTTTGTATTCTCAGTATAAACACTATAGTGAGAATCCAGTCTGTGTTTATATTCTCAGTATAAACACTGTAGTGAGGATCCAGTCTGTGTTTGTATTCTCAGTATAAACACTATAGTGAGAATCCAGTCTGTGTTTATATTCTCAGTATAAACGCTATAGTGAGAATCCAGTCTGTGCTTGTATTCTCAGTATAAACACTATAGTGAGAATCCAGTCTGTTTGTATTCTCAGTATAAACACGAAAGTGAGAATCCAGTCTGTGTTTGTATTCTCAGTATAAACACTGTAGTGAGAATCCAATCTGTGTTTGTATTCTCAGTATAAACACTATAGTGAGAATCCAGTCTGTTTACATTCTCAGTACAAACACTATAGTGAGAATCCTGACTGTGTTTGTATTCTCAGTATAAACACTATAGTGGGACTCCAGTCTGTGATTGTATTCTCAGTATAAACACTATTGTGAGAATCCAGTCTGTGTTTGTATTCTCAGTATAAACACTATAGTGAGACTCCAGTCTGTGTTTGTATTCTCAGTATAAACACTATCGTGAGACTCCAGTCTGTGTTTGTATTCTCAGTATAAACACGAAAGTGAGAATCCAGACTGTGTTTGTATTCTCAGTATAAACACTATAGTGAGAATCCAGTCTGTGTTTGTATTCTCAGTATAAACACTATAGTGAGAATCCAGTCTGTTTATATTCTCAGTACAAACACTATAATGAGAATCCAGACTGTTTGTATTCTCAGTATAAACACTATAGTGAGAATCCAGTCTGTGTTTGTATTCTCAGTATAAACAAGATAGGGAGAATCCAGTCTGTTTATATTCTCAGTATAAACACTATGGTGAGAATCCAGTCTGTGTTTGTATTCTCAGTATAATCACTATAGTGAGAATCCAGTCTGTGTTTGTATTCTCAGTATAAACACTGTAGTGAGAATCCAGTCTGTGTTTGTATTCTCAGTATAAACACTATACTGAGAATCCAGTCTGTGTTTGTATTCTCAGTATAATCACTATAGTGAGAATCCAGGCTGTTTGTATTCTCAGTATAAACACTGTAGTGAGGTTCCAGTCTGTGTTTGTATTCTCAGTATAAACACTATAGTGAGAATCCAGTCTGTGTTTGTAATCTCAGTATAAACACTAAACTGAGAATCTAGTCTGTGTTTGTATTCTCAGTATAAACACGATATGAGAATCCAGTCTGTGTTTGTATTCTCAGTATAAACACTATAGTGAGAATCCAGTCTGTGTTTATATTCTCAGTATAAACACTGTAGTGAGGATCCAGTCTGTGTTTGTATTCTCAGTATAAACACTATAGTGAGAATCCAGTCTGTGTTTGTATTCTCAGTATAAACGCTATAGTGAGAATCCAGTCTGTGCTTGTATTCTCAGTATAAACACTATAGTGAGAATCCAGTCTGTTTGTATTCTCAGTATAAACACGAAAGTGAGAATCCAGTCTGTGTTTGTATTCTCAGTATAAACACTAGTGAGAATCCAATCTGTGTTTGTATTCTCAGTATAAACACTATAGTGAGAATCCAGTCTGTTTCCATTCTCAGTACAAACACTATAGTGAGAATCCTGACTGTGTTTGTATTCTCAGTATAAACACTATAGTGGGACTCCAGTCTGTGATTGTATTCTCAGTATAAACACTATTGTGAGAATCCAGTCTGTGTTTGTATTCTCAGTATAAACACGAAAGTGAGACTCCAGTCTGTGTTTGTATTCTCAGTATAAACACTATCGTGAGACTCCAGTCTGTGTTTGTATTCTCAGTATAAACACGAAAGTGAGAATCCAGACTGTGTTTGTATTCTCAGTATAAACACTATAGTGAGAATCCAGTCTGTGTTTGTATTCTCAGTATAAACACTATAGTGAGAATCCAGTCTGTTTATATTCTCAGTACAAACACTATAATGAGAATCCAGACTGTTTGTATTCTCAGTATAAACACTATAGTGAGAATCCAGTCTGTGTTTGTATTCTCAGTATAAACAAGATAGAGAGAATCCAGTCTGTTTATATTCTCAGTATAAACACTATGGTGAGAATCCAGTCTGTGTTTGTATTCTCAGTATAATCACTATAGTGAGAATCCAGTCTGTGTTTGTATTCTCAGTATAAACACTGTAGTGAGAATCCAGTCTGTGTTTGTATTCTCAGTATAAACACTATACTGAGAATCCAGTCTGTGTTTGTATTCTCAGTATAAACACCATAGAGAGAATCCAGTCTCTTTATATTCTCAGTACAAACACTGTAGTGGGGATCCAGTCTGTGTTTATATTCTCAGTATAAATACTATAGTGATACTCCAGTCTGTGTTTGTATTCTCAGTATAAACACGATAGTGAGAATCCAGTCTAGTGTTTGTATTCTCAGTATAAACACGATATTGAGAATCCAGTCTGTGTTTGTATTCTCAGTATAAACACTATAGAGAGAATCCAGTCTGTTTATATTCTCAGTACAAACACTATAGTGAGAATCCAGTCTGTGTTTGTATTCTCAGTATAAACACGATAGTGAGAATCCAGTCTAGAGTTTGTATTCTCAGTATAAACACGATAGTGAGAATCCAGTCTGTGATTGTATTCTCAGTATAAACACTATAGTGAGAATCCAGTCTGTGTTTATATTCTCAGTATAAACACTATAGTGAGAATCCTGTCTGTGTTTATATTCTCAGTATAAACACTATAGTGGGACTCCAGTCTGTGTTTGTATTCTCAGTACAAACACTATAGTGAGAATCCAGTCTGTGTTTATATTCTCAGTATAAACACTATGGTGAGAATCCAGTCTGTGTTTGTATTCTCAGTATAATCACTATAGTGAGAATCCAGGCTGTTTGTATTCTCAGTATAAACACTGTAGTGAGGTTCCAGTCTGTGTTTGTAATCTCAGTATAAACACTAAACTGAGAATCTAGTCTGTGTTTGTATTCTCAGTATAAACACGATATGAGAATCCAGTCTGTGTTTGTATTCTCAGTATAAACACTATAGTGAGAATCCAGTCTGTGTTTATATTCTCAGTATAAACACTGTAGTGAGGATCCAGTCTGTGTTTGTATTCTCAGTATAAACACTATAGTGAGAATCCAGTCTGTGTTTATATTCTCAGTATAAACGCTATAGTGAGAATCCAGTCTGTGCTTGTATTCTCAGTATAAACACTATAGTGAGAATCCAGTCTGTTTGTATTCTCAGTATAAACACGAAAGTGAGAATCCAGTCTGTGTTTGTATTCTCAGTATAAACACTGTAGTGAGAATCCAATCTGTGTTTGTATTCTCAGTATAAACACTATAGTGAGAATCCAGTCTGTTTACATTCTCAGTACAAACACTATAGTGAGAATCCTGACTGTGTTTGTATTCTCAGTATAAACACTATAGTGGGACTCCAGTCTGTGATTGTATTCTCAGTATAAACACTATTGTGAGAATCCAGTCTGTGTTTGTATTCTCAGTATAAACACTATAGTGAGACTCCAGTCTGTGTTTGTATTCTCAGTATAAACACTATCGTGAGACTCCAGTCTGTGTTTGTATTCTCAGTATAAACACGAAAGTGAGAATCCAGACTGTGTTTGTATTCTCAGTATAAACACTATAGTGAGAATCCAGTCTGTGTTTGTATTCTCAGTATAAACACTATAGTGAGAATCCAGTCTGTTTATATTCTCAGTACAAACACTATAATGAGAATCCAGACTGTTTGTATTCTCAGTATAAACACTATAGTGAGAATCCAGTCTGTGTTTGTATTCTCAGTATAAACAAGATAGAGAGAATCCAGTCTGTTTATATTCTCAGTATAAACACTATGGTGAGAATCCAGTCTGTGTTTGTATTCTCAGTATAATCACTATAGTGAGAATCCAGTCTGTGTTTGTATTCTCAGTATAAACACTGTAGTGAGAATCCAGTCTGTGTTTGTATTCTCAGTATAAACACTATACTGAGAATCCAGTCTGTGTTTGTATTCTCAGTATAATCACTATAGTGAGAATCCAGGCTGTTTGTATTCTCAGTATAAACACTGTAGTGAGGTTCCAGTCTGTGTTTGTATTCTCAGTATAAACACTATAGTGAGAATCCAATCTGTGTTTGTAATCTCAGTATAAACACTAAACTGAGAATCTAGTCTGTGTTTGTATTCTCAGTATAAACACGATATGAGAATCCAGTCTGTGTTTGTATTCTCAGTATAAACACTATAGTGAGAATCCAGTCTGTGTTTATATTCTCAGTATAAACACTGTAGTGAGGATCCAGTCTGTGTTTGTATTCTCAGTATAAACACTATAGTGAGAATCCAGTCTGTGTTTGTATTCTCAGTATAAACGCTATAGTGAGAATCCAGTCTGTGCTTGTATTCTCAGTATAAACACTATAGTGAGAATCCAGTCTGTTTGTATTCTCAGTATAAACACGAAAGTGAGAATCCAGTCTGTGTTTGTATTCTCAGTATAAACACTAGTGAGAATCCAATCTGTGTTTGTATTCTCAGTATAAACACTATAGTGAGAATCCAGTCTGTTTACATTCTCAGTACAAACACTATAGTGAGAATCCTGACTGTGTTTGTATTCTCAGTATAAACACTATAGTGGGACTCCAGTCTGTGATTGTATTCTCAGTATAAACACTATTGTGAGAATCCAGTCTGTGTTTGTATTCTCAGTATAAACACGAAAGTGAGACTCCAGTCTGTGTTTGTATTCTCAGTATAAACACTATCGTGAGACTCCAGTCTGTGTTTGTATTCTCAGTATAAACACGAAAGTGAGAATCCAGACTGTGTTTGTATTCTCAGTATAAACACTATAGTGAGAATCCAGTCTGTGTTTGTATTCTCAGTATAAACACTATAGTGAGAATCCAGTCTGTTTATATTCTCAGTACAAACACTATAATGAGAATCCAGACTGTTTGTATTCTCAGTATAAACACTATAGTGAGAATCCAGTCTGTGTTTGTATTCTCAGTATAAACAAGATAGAGAGAATCCAGTCTGTTTATATTCTCAGTATAAACACTATGGTGAGAATCCAGTCTGTGTTTGTATTCTCAGTATAATCACTATAGTGAGAATCCAGTCTGTGTTTGTATTCTCAGTATAAACACTGTAGTGAGAATCCAGTCTGTGTTTGTATTCTCAGTATAAACACTATACTGAGAATCCAGTCTGTGTTTGTATTCTCAGTATAAACACCATAGAGAGAATCCAGTCTCTTTATATTCTCAGTACAAACACTGTAGTGGGGATCCAGTCTGTGTTTATATTCTCAGTATAAATACTATAGTGATACTCCAGTCTGTGTTTGTATTCTCAGTATAAACACGATAGTGAGAATCCAGTCTAGTGTTTGTATTCTCAGTATAAACACGATATTGAGAATCCAGTCTGTGATTGTATTCTCAGTATAAACACTATAGTGAGAATCCAGTCTGTGTTTGTATTCTCAGTATAAACACTATAGTGAGAATCCAGTCTGTGTTTGTATTCTCAGTATAAACACTATAGTGAGAATCCAGTCTGTGTTTGTATTCTCAGTGTAAACACTATAGAGAGAATCCAGTCTGTGTTTGTGGGGGGGGGGGGGGGGGGGGCGGCGGGGTGGGTGCGATTTTAACGATGTTGGGAATGAGTTAGCAGCAGAGGCCTCAATCTTCTTTAGAGTCCTTGTTGAGAATCCTTGCTTTATCATATTTTCACTTTCTAGATTTTTTTTCTGTTACATCTTTGAGAAAGTGTACCATTATCTTTCCTACTACTGATAAGTTAATTGGACCAAAGAATGCACCAGTATAGGAATTGTATGAGCAGAATAGTAGCTATAATCTCAGTAAAGAGCAGACATCTGAATGGAGCAATACCTTTGAGGGGAGCAGCTTTCTCTCACTGATTTAGTCAACATGGTGGCACAGTTTCTTATTATTGCCTAACGTGTACAGTGCTTGCTTCATTTGCCTCTTTTTGTTCTTTTTAATTTATTTTTATTGCTCACATGTTTGATCATCTTGTCTTCTTCTTGTGATATCCAGGTTAAAGGGCAGTCACTTCTGCACCAGTGTAGACAAGAGTTCATTCCATTCTCCTTCCACAAAACTGAGACCAGTGCAGATTATAAAGAAAGAGCTTGCATTTTTGTAGCTCCTTTTACTACCTCAGGACGGTCCAAAGCACTTCCCAGCCAGTTAAACGCTTTGTGAACTGCAGTCACTTTTGGCAGCCATTTTGTGCATAGCAAGATTCCACAAACAAAAATGTGGTGATCAGATTTTTTATTTGAAGGTGTGTTGGTTGAGGGATAAATATTGGCCTGGGGCACTGGGTAGTCCCGTGCCCTCCCCAAAGTCATGCAATCTCCTGTTAGAAGTGAACAAAAAGAAAATCCCCCTGGCCTGAGAAAGGAAACAATTGTCTGGAAAATCACCCTTAAGTTGATGAAAAAAGTTCAGGAGATAACATAAACGTAGTGTTGGCTTATATATGGTGTGATCGCTGATGCAATCAGAAACCGGTCCAGCTCCCTTTCGAAGGAGGTGTGAAGAAAATTAATAATGCAATATTTTATTTTTATTTCAATGGCATTTTCTTTCCTTCCCTCAGATCGCCGCCAGTGGTGTGGAATCGTCATTCTACTTATCATCCTGCTCGTGGTGCTGATATTATTCTTCACCCTCTAGATCAGTACAGGAGCTGTTTACCTGAGAGAGAGAGAGAGAGAGAGGAAGAATGGAGGAGGGGCAGAAAGAGGGAAAACAAAAGGACAGCCTTTCGTTCTGTGGTGCCTGCTTTCCATGGGTCAGCCAGCCAGGCCAGGCGGTGGGTTTTCCCTCACTGAGTGTTTCTCCAGCAAGTGTGTCCTCCTAGCTCTAACCATTGGATTTTCCAACTGCAGAATTATCATGGAATTCCTTTTGTATTATTTCAAGTTGTTCATTTGCAGAAATGAGGAACGGCTAAAGCGTGGTCTCACACCCACCCAAGATCAGGGATCATACTGCTTTTCTAGAACTTGAAGCAGAGGATTTCTATCTTGTTAACAGTTCAGATTTTCTTGCTGGAGAAAGGAAGCTGCCTGGTAGGCTGCCGGACCAGTAGGCCTCCCAGCTTTGATCCTGATCAACCCCGAGTCAGCTGATCTCAGCTAGGGCTGAACAAGAGGAAAAATCGAGTAGGCTCTCGCTCACTATCTTACAGGAGTGTCTGTGGGTGTGAGATGCACACTGAATTGGGCTAGGCTATGAGGTCTTCCGTAGTTAACTAACCTGTCAACATTCACACCTGACAAGGTACTTGGGCTGCCATTCGTAGAACAGTAACTCTCCTCCATCAAATACCTTCAGCACTGTGTATTGGAGGGGGGGGAAGAGAAGCTATAATTGGGTTTGAACTGGTCTCCATTCTGACAGGCTCAGGGGTGAGACAATACATGGCGATGTCCAGTTTATTGAGAGGGAGTGTGAATTCAGTGAAGAACATCCATTTCTCTCAAACTCCTGACATCAACCATTCCCCATTGCAAAGTATCCCCCAATTACTATTATCCAAATTATTACATGATGAAAAAAAAAGTACATTTCAGACCAACCTTTTTTAGTGCCTTTTGAGTGTCTTGAGGCATTAAAATATATGATTCCCTATTGTGTAGCTCACTGGGCTGTGTGTCTGACCTGTATTGTACAGTCCATTAACATTTTGAGTTCATGCAATCAGCAGTGAATGTTTCTGGCTGCATGGCTGATAAGCTAGCAACAATTTTCATGCCTTCAATCTTGGCTAACCTGTTGTTCTTGTGAGGCACAGGCTGGGTGGGCAATGAGCAGCAGAAAACTGTGCAACCACCCCAGGGCTTCCTGATGTGACTGACATCTAGGTGTCCACCAGAAGCACGTTCTGACCACGGGGCCCCTATGCTTTCTGAAAGCCTGTCTTCATCTGCATTGGCACCAGCTGATCTTAGTCAAGTGTATACCTCCCTCCGATCACCTCACCCCACCCACCCCAGTTAAAAATCAACTCGGTTCATATTGTGGCACAACCCTTTAAAAAGCAGGGGTGTGAGAGTGAGTAATATTACTGGAGGGGGGGCGATGATGAAGGGGGAATGCAGGTGGTTTAATCTGTGGTTATTGCATTTCAAGTAACCACTTGAGCAGAGCTTTAACCTTCAACTGCTGACTTATCCCCAGTCTCAACCACCTTTCTTTATAATTGTTCTCCCTCCTCTGCCCCCCACAAATCTTTTCCACCCGAGTAAAGTTCAGCCACAAGTCTTTCTGCTGTGGTGTTTGCCTTTAAAATCAGCGTCCCTGTAGCCCTTCAAATTTCAAAGGGTATTGCAGAATATCTCCTAGAGTAAACCTTTACTATGTACACAAAACTCCACACTACAGTTGTCAAAATTAAGATGTCCTTGTGATTAGACTTTAGTCAAGTGTGTGCGTGTATGTGTGTCGCTTGCACTTTGTACCTTTGTTTTGCACTGACAGTAATGCAGCATTGTATTTTTCTGTTATCTTTGTACATCTCTGTGGGGAAATAACAGCCAAAGTAATTCTACTGCCAGTGAATGCCACTTGAAGAACTTTCCTTATCAGGGCCGGTTTGTACCTGCAGACCATATGGTTTTCTTCTTTTGCCACTTGCAATCTGCACTAAAACTCTTCACCCCCACCCCCAAACCTCAGTGGTCTCCAGTGCATAACTAAGATTGTTCCCAGGTTCAATCTCTGCTTTATACTTCTCTCGGTGCGGCAGTTAAGGTGCCAAGATTTACTTTGTGTACCTTGACTTTGGGTGAAGAGCCAGGTAGGGGGTACATAAAGTCAACCAGGTTGCCCACTGCTGATCAACAGCCAATGGTACCTGGTGCACAGTGCGTCTGGACTTTGGGACCAGGCTTGGCTGTAAACGCCCCTCGGATGAATGCTTTCTGACACTCCGGGGAAAGTAGGCCCAGGCGAGACATCCAGAACTGCACCAAACCGTCTCCAGAGAAGAATGATAGTAATGGAAGTGTTGGGGAAGGGGGTAGGAGCATGGACTTGTAGGGGGTGATAATTAATTTGAAAGCAATTAAGATCTGATCTAATTAAGACGTTTAAAATGTTAAAAGTCAATAGAGTGGATCAAGAAAATCTTTCTCTTGGAAGAAGAGTCCAGAATGAGGTGTGGGGTGAGGTCATGACCTGTTTAAAAACAGAGCCCCTTTACTTAGCTATGCAGTTATGAAGCACTTGCTTCACACACATTGTGGTGGAAGTCTGAAACACTCATACAGCCTCAGCAATGTTTTGGGATTCAATTGAAAATTGATCAGTTTCTTTGTGAGATCAGGATATTAAGGGTTATAGAACAGCACGGTGGCACAGTGGTTAGCACTGCTGCCTCACAGCACCAGGGACCCTAGTTCAATTTCAGCCTCGGGTCATCGTCTGTATGGAGTTTGCACATTCTCTCCATGTCTGCATGGGGTTTCCTCCGGGTTCTCTGGTTTCCTCCTACAGTCCAAAAATGTGAGGGTTAGGTTGTTTGGCCATGCTAAATTAACCCTAGTGTCAGGGGGACTGGCAGGGTAAGTATGTGAGGTTACGGGAATAGGGCCTGGGTGGATTGTGGTTGGTGCAGACTCGAAGGTAGGGATTCTATGAAGAATCCTTACAGTGCGGAAGGAGGCCATTCAGCCCGTAGAGACTGCACCAAATCTCGCAACAGGCCCTTTCACCATAGTGCCAGATATTTACCCTACTAATCCCTCTACACATCTTGGACCACTAAGGGGCAATTTAGCATGGTCAGTCAACCTAATCTGCACAATTTGGACCATGGGAGGAAACTGGAACACCCAGAGGGAAACCACACAGACACAGGGAGAGCTTACAAACTCCACATGCGCATTCACTCAAGGCTGGAATTGAATCCAGGTCCCTGACGCTATGAGGCAGCAGTGATAACCAGTGTAACACTGTGCCGCTTGGTCACAGAACTCGGGTGGAAAGATAGATGATCTAATCTAATGGTAGAACCGGCTTGAAGGAGCTGGAAGATTATTATTCTTATTCTCTTTTTACCAGAAGAAATGTTTTAACTTTTCCCATACAGTATTAGAAGGAGATATATTGAGCTGTTTAATTTTTTAAAAATGGAATTAGGAACTTTTGCAATAAGTGGAAAATTTAAATCATTCAAAGGTATTTTAATATGGTCCAAAACCCATGACAGATGTGATCATCCCATCAATTTTCGGTTGGACTGTAGATGGGGTTAGAAGCTGTTGTGATCTTGCTGATGGGACTAAGCACTGACAAGTAATACCTGCTGTCTTGTAATTCCTGCAAGCTGTTGGAGCTTTGATGGCTGGAATTTGGTGGGAGGAGTGAGGGAAAATCAGCAGATTCTAACAGACACTCTGCAAGGCACATTTCAGACGTTGCACCTCGGGGGTTGGTGGTGGTGGAGGGTCACAGATTCGAGAACACCGCTGTTGTGAATATTTGTGGTTTGTAACCATGATCAAAACATATCCCTCAACCAATTGCTCTTTTTGGGAGGGTCCTTGTGTTAACTATTCTCAAGCAATTGTCCTCCATCCAACCTTGACTAATTCCCACACGTTGGCTTTTTAATGCGATATCGGCGCCAAGTGTGATACAGTGGATAGAGGTTTCCTCTGAGCCAGAGTCATTGGTTCAAGTCCCACTCCAGGAACTCGAACACAATTTAGAAAGACTCTCCCAGTGCAGTACTGAGGGAATGCTGCACTGTCAAAGTGCTGTCTTTTGGCTGAGCTCCTCACTAGTCCCTGAGGAGGATCCACTGCATTATCTTGAAGAGCAGGAGGTGAACTGAACAATATTCATCCCTCAAAAAAAAAAACAGGTTCTAATGTCGTTATCACATTGCAATAAGTGGGAGCTTGCTGTGTACAATTACATTGTAAAATGACTATACTTAAAAGTACTTAATTGGCTGTTAAAATGCTTTGGATGTTCTTGAAATTGTGAAAGGCTTGATATAAATGCACAATTACAAGGTTACTTTGCATCTTCTGATTCCCATGATCACAGTCTGGTGTGTAAATAAATAATGTACAGTTATACTCTGCTTTTTATTCTGACTGTTCATCAATACACTTGGAAAGAACTTTCTTGGGAGTGAAGAGAAGGGACAGTAAGATGCAGTGGGCATGATTCAGCACAAGATGACAAACTGATAGACCACAGGGGAGGCAGTGGCGGAGTGGTATTGCCACTGGACTAGTAATCCAGAGACCCAGGGTAATGTTCTGTAGACTCGGGTTTGAATCCCATCATGGCAGATGGTGAAATTTGAATTAACAAAAATCTGTAATTAAAAGTCTAATGATGATCATGAAACCATTGTTGATCGTCATAAAAACCCATCTGGTTCACTAGGGAAGGAAATCTGCCATCCTTACCTGGTCTGGCCTACATGTGACTCCAGAACCACAGCAAAATGTCATCATGGATGGACAATAAATCCTGCCTAGCCAGTGATGCTCACATCCCATAAATGAATTAAAAAAGACATGGACAATGTGGGAAATGGGAATAGGCCTCACTGGTACAGCACCCCACTGTGGGTATAGCTCTTTGTAAAAGGAGCTTTACTCTGTATCTAATTAGATTACTGCAGGTGGCAGGGCCCCTCATTCACAATTATTGTGCATGGGTATTCACCATAATTCACGATTATTGTACCAGAGACCAGCATTGAAGGAACTTTTGCCCATTGCTAATTGCCCTTGAGTGCCAAGATCTGTGACGGTAGTGCGTATGGATGAGGTTACAGAGATTGGAGGGATTTGAAGACCGGTATCAGAATTTAAAGTTGAGACATTGCTGGACCAGGAGAATAAGAACATAAAAAATAGATGGGAGCAGGAGCCAGTTATTCAGTCTTTTGAGCCTATTGCATGATGTTATTCAGTAAGATCATGGCTGATCTACCTCAGTCCAGTTTGTCATCCCAGCTTACTGTTGTGGAGGATTGAAAAATAGTTACAACATTCCAGTGAAGAAATTGATC
The DNA here is from genome assembly GCF_964213995.1 of Mustelus asterias. NCBI lineage: Eukaryota > Metazoa > Chordata > Chondrichthyes > Carcharhiniformes > Triakidae > Mustelus > Mustelus asterias. The sequence continues at coordinate 52,731,189 of NC_135808.1, read as the reverse complement.
CACAACCCATTCCTAAATGGCCAACCCTTTATTCTCAGACAGAGATCCCATGTTTCAGATTTCCCAGCTACGGGAAGCACTCTCCCACTATCTCTACCCGTTAAGAATTTTACATGTTTCAATGTGATCACCTCTCATTCTAAATCCCAGGGAATAATGCCCCACTCTACTCAATCTCTCATCAAAGGACAATCCGTAATCACAGGAATCAGAGTGAACTATCATTGTATTCGCTCAAGGGTCACTTTATGCTTCCTTAGGTGAGGAAGCCCAAACTGTATACAGTACTCTAGGTATGGTCCCATCAAGGTCCTGTGAATTGTAGTAAGACTTCATCACGCATGTTCCAATCCCTTTTGTGATATATTAAAGGATTTCCTCATTGATCGCTGGATGGTAACTTTCTCTGATTTGTGTACAAGGACACCGCAGGTCATACAAATACCAACATTTCCCAGTCTCAATAAGTAATCAATATTGTTGGTTAATATTATCCCAAATCCTCTGAGCCTTAATCTTGTGTAACCACATCTTGTGCACCACCTTATCAAATGCTTTTTGAAAATGCAAATATGTAACATTGACTTTCTCCCTTATCTACTCTGCAAGTTGCATTTGTGAAACATGATTAGGAATATGGGTATAGGAGACTATTTAGTTCCTCAGGCCTGTTCCACCATTTAACTAGATTATGCCTGACATAACTCCATTCGAAACACCCTTTCTCCTTTAAAATAGACTTTCCTGTGCTTGGATTTGAACTCGCATTCTACTGGAGTAATTAATACTTCGACCATTAGTCCAGCAGATATCCACTACATCAGGCTTGTGCTACCTTTTTGCACATACTTCAAATCTTTTCTCACTCAAGGGGCCAATGAGCAGATTTCAGAAAGATAAAGTTTGGCACAGCATTAAAAATGAATTTTTAAAAACCTCAGGTCTGAAAAGAAACAGGTTGCTGAGTAAAAAATCAGTGAGCAATAAAAGTGAGTATTTGAGTATAATAAGGTGTGTCTGGCTCACTCCCAGTCTCAGGGTGCTCAAACGCACCTTCAGCCAGAGAGAGAGAGTGGATGAGAGAGCATCATGGTGTGGGTGAGGGTGAGTGAGAATCCTGATACTGCAAGTGAGCCAGACTTACAGACACACCCCCCTGACACGCACTCCCTCTCCCCCTCACATTCCCCCCTTATCCACTTCACACTCTCCAAACTCCCCCACATACTCTTGTCCCCAAACCACACACCCCCCCCCCCCCCCGCCTCCCCTCTGCACAGCCTCTCGTCACTTGCCTTATCAGATGCCAGTGGGCCCCACTCCTGGCTGCCTCATATCACGCTCTGGCCCATGTGGGAACTGCTCTGGATGCCTGGACCCCAGTTCCTGGCACCTACGCTCCTTGGCATCTGCGTCCTGGCATTTCCACTCCCTGGGCCTTGCTGCATAGTGCTCAGCTGCCCAGACCTTTCTCCTTTGGTTCATGGTCCTTAAGTCACCAGACTCAGCTCTTCAGGCCCCGAATTAACTTCCGCAGGTGTTTGCTGCTGCTCCAATTACAGAATGTTTCTCTCCTACATTTGCTCCCTAGTGCAGTGGTGCCCAACCTTTTATATGTCACAGCACACCTCCACACAGACTCACCCAGGGCCAGTATTGAACCTGGGTCCCTGGAACTGTGAGGCCGCAATGCTAACCACTGTGACACCGTGCTGGAGAAATTAATGGAACTAAAAATCAACATATCCCCTGGACCCGATGGCTTATGCCCCAGTGTTTTAAAAGTGGTAGCTAGGGATATTGAAATTATGGGTTTTGACCTTCCAGAGTTCACTAGATTTCAGAACCATCCCCGAAGAGTGGAAGGGAGCAAACGTCACTCTACGATTCAACAAAGGAAGGAGGGGGGAAATGGGGACTAAAGGCCAGTTAGCCTGATATCAGTTGTAGGGAAAATGCCAGAATCTATCATCGGGGACCAAGGCGGATTCCCCATCTTTGCCACAGTTAAAATGTTGGCAGGGTGCAGGAACGGTGTTTGTGGGGGGACGGCGGATGGAGGTAGAACGGCAAGGGGAACAGCTGCCCCTTAGGTATTTAACAGTTTGTTTGCTATTAATAGGCTGGAAGAGGGACTGGTGTCCTTACAGAAGAGCCACCTCAGAGAGAACTGCTGAACAATCAGAGGCCAGCAGTTCTCCAGCAATTCAGGACAGAGGCATGCGATGGACCAGGTCTTGGGTTAACATATGGAGGTCTTGCTGATGCAAAGCTGGCAGACTCCAGCGAGGGAGGTGGGGGAGGTGATGACGGAAGTGTGGGGAAGGGAAACTGGGGAGGATAAAACCTTAGATGAGCCCTTCAGTGAACCAAGGGAGGAAATCCCCCACCCATCACCAGTCTATTCAGAGAAAACTGCTGGGCTGACTGCTTGGTATTGGCCTTTCTCCCTAACCCCAATCCCTGCCCCACCCCCTGCCATTTAAGTCTTGGTAGTGGTGGGATGAGGTCCTTAAGTGGACATTAATTAGCCATTTAGAACATAGAACATTACAGCGCAGAACAGGCCCTTCGGCCCACGATGTTGCACCGACCAGTTAAAAAAAAAACTGTGACCCTCCAACCTAAACCAATTTCTTTTCGTCCATGAACCTATCTACGGATCTCTTAAACGCCCCCAAACTAGGCGCATTTACTACTGATGCTGGCAGGGCATTCCAATCCCTCACCACCCTCTGGGTAAAGAACCTACCCCTGACATCGGTTCTATAACTACCCCCCCTCAATTTAAAGCCATGCCCCCTCGTGCTGGATTTCTCCATCAGAGGAAAAAGGCTATCACTATCCACCCTATCTAAACCTCTAATCATCTTATATGTTTCAATAAGATCCCCTCTTAGCCGCCGCCTTTCCAGCGAAAACAATCCCAAATCCCTCAGCCTCTCCTCATAGGATCTCCCCTCCATACCAGGCAACATCCTGGTAAACCTCCTCTGCACCCTCTCCAAAGCCTCCACATCCTTCCTGTAATGTGGGGACCAGAACTGCACACAGTACTCCAAGTGCGGCCGCACCAGAGTTGTGTACAGTTGCAACATAACGCTACGACTCCTAAATTCAATCCCCCTACCAATAAACGCCAAGACACCATATGCCTTCTTAACAACCTTATCTACTTGATTCCCAACTTTCAGGGATCTATGCACACATACACCTAGATCCCTCTGCTCCTCCACACTATTCAAAGTCCTCCCGTTAGCCCTATACTCAACACGTCTGTTATTCCTACCAAAGTGAATTACCTCACACTTCTCCGCATTAAACTCCATCCGCCACCTCTCGGCCCAACTTTGCAACCTGTCTAAGTCTTCCTGCAAACTACGACACCCTTCCTCACTGTCTACCACACCACCGACTTTGGTGTCATCAGCAAATTTGCTAATCCACCCAACTATACCCTCATCCAGATCATTAATAAATATTACAAACAGCAGTGGCCCCAAAACAGATCCCTGAGGTACACCACTTGTAACCGCACTCCATGATGAATATTTACTATCAACCACCACCCTCTGTTTCCTATCCGCTAGCCAATTCCTGATCCAATTTCCTAGATCACCCCCAATCCCATACATCTGCATTTTCTGCAGAAGCCTACCATGGTGAACCTTATCAAACGCCTTACTAAAATCCATATATACCACGTCCACTGCCTTGCCCCCATCCACCTCCTTGGTCACTTTCTCAAAAAACTCAATAAGGTTAGTAAGGCACGACCTACCTGCCACAAAACCATGCTGACTATCACCTATCAATTCATTACTCTCCAAATAACTATAAATCCTATCCCTTATAATTTTTTCCAACATCTTGCCGACAACAGAAGTGAGACTCACCGGTCTATAATTCCCGGGGAAGTCTCTGTTCCCCTTCTTAAACAATGGGACAACATTCGCTAACCTCCAATCTTCTGGTACTATACCAGAGGCCAACGACGACCTGAAGATCAGAGCCAGAGGCTCTGCAATCACTTCTCTTGCCTCCCAGAGAATCCTTGGATAAATCCCATCCGGACCAGGGGATTTATCTATTTTCAGACCCTCCAGAATATCCTGCACATCCTCCTTATCAACTGTAATACTGTCTATTCTACTCCCTTGCAACCCAGTGTCCTCCTCAGCTATATTCATGTCCCCTTGCGTGAACACCGAAGAGAAATATTGGTTCAATGCTTCACCAATCTCCTCCGGTTCCACACATAACTTCCCTCTGCCATCTATAACTGGCCCTAAACTTGCCCTAACCAACCTTCTGTTCTTGACATACCTATAGAACGCCTTAGGATTCTCTTTAACCCTATCCGCCAAAGTCTTCTCATGTCCCCTTTTAGCCCTTCTAAGCTCGCTCTTCAACTCCCTCTTAGCCAATCTAAAGCTTTCTAGTGCACTACCCGAGTGCTCACGTCTCATCCGAACATAAGCCTCCTTTTTCTTTTTAACCAACAAAGAAACTTTTTTGGTGCACCATGGTTCCCTAGCCCTACCAATTCCTCCTTGCCTGACAGGGACATACCTATCACAGACTCGCAGTAGCTGCTCCTTGAAAAAACTCCACATGTCGGACGTTCCCAGTCCCTGTAATCTCCTAGTCCAACCTATGTTTCCTAATTCTCTCCTAATAGCCTCATAATTACCCTTCCCCCAGCTAAAACCATTGGCCCGAGGTTCATGCCTATCCCTTTCCATCACTAAGGTGAACGTAACCGAATTGTGGTCACTATCACCAAAATGCACACCAACTTCCAAGTCTAGCACCTGGTCTGGCTCATTTCCCAGCACCAGATCCAATATAGCCTCACCTCTAGTTGGCCTGTCTACATACTGAGTCAAAAAACCTTCCTGCACGCTTTGAACAAAAACTGACCCCTCTAACGAGCTAGAGCTATAACAATTCCAGTCAATATTAGTCAAGTTAAAATCCCCCATAACAATTGCCCTATTACTTTCACTCCTAAGCAGGATTGACTCCGCAATCCTTTCCTCAACCTCTCTAGAACTTTTAGGAGGTCTATAAAAGACTCCCAACAGGGTGACCTCTCCTCTCCTATTTCTAATCTCCGCCCATACTACCTCAACAGATAAGTCCTCATCAAACCTCCTCTCTGACACTGTGATACAATCTCTGACCAATAATGCTACCCCTCCCCCTCTTCTACCTCCTTCCCTACTTCGACTAAAACATTTGAACCCCGGGACCTGCAGCATCCATTCCTGCCCCTGCTCTATCCATGTCTCTGAAATAGCCACAACATCGAAGTCCCAGGTACTGATCCACGCTGCAAGTTCACCCACTTTATTGCGAATACTCCTGGCATTGAAGTATACACATTTCAAACCCTGCTCCACCCCACCTCTGCAATGCCGTGCATTGCAGTCCCCATCCATGCATCCCTCACTTTCAGCCCCACTACTCAGGATCCCTCCCCCCCCCCGAATCAGTTTAAACCTCCCTGCATGGCCTTAGCAAATTTACCCCCCAGGATATTGGTCCCCTTCTGATTAAGGTGTAGACCATCCTTCTCATAGAGGTCACACCTTCCCCAGTACGAGCCCCAATTGCTTAAGTACCTGAACCCCTCCCTCCTGCACCATCCCCTCAGCCATGAATTCAAACCTTCCCTCTCCCTATTCCTCTCTAAACTATCCCGTGGTACAGGCAAGAGTCCAGAGATAACCACTCTGTCAGTCTTGGCCTTTAGTTTCCACCCCAACTCCATAAATCCCTGCCTAATATCCCCTTCCCCTATCCTCCCTATGTCGTGTGTCCCCACATGTACAATAACTTGTGGTTTATCTCCCTCCCCCCTAAGAGTCCTGAATACCCTGTCAGACACATCCCGGACCCCAGCCCCTGGTAGGCAACACACCAACCCTGAGTCCCTACCTTTAGTTCCGACCCTCCTATCTGTCTCCTTAATTGTGGAGTCCCCAATCACAAGGCCCAGTCTTTTACAGCCCCTAACCACCTGAGCTTTCTCACTCGGCTCACCCCCAGAGATCTGCTCTCTATGCTCAGTTGATTCCTCCTCAACTGTAGCCTCCAGCACCGAAAACCTATTATGGAGGGGAACCGCCCCAGGGGATTGTCTTCCCGATTGCTTCTTACCCCTCCTCCTGGCATTGACCCAAGCCTCATTTCTAGGAGTTACTATTTCTCTATAACTCCTATCAACTTCCACCTCCGCCTCCCGAATTATGCGGAGTTCCTCTACCTCCCCCTCCAGCTCCTTTACACGCTCCTCCAGAAGCTGCAATCTAATGCACTTCTTACAACTAAAATCTCCTGAAACACTACTGGATTTCCTCACCACATACATCCCACAGGAGATGCAGCATACTGCCTGAACTGCCATCCCTGAAGCCATTACCAGCAAGAAAAAAAGAAAACAAAAAACTTCCCCACACTTCCCCAACTGTCACTCTCCACTGCAGCCCGAGCAACACTCCCTCAGTGAGACACCAACTGTCACTCTCCACTGCAGCCCGAGCAACACTCCCTCACTGAGACACCAACTGTCACACTCTACTGCAGCCCGAGCAGCACTCCCACACTGAGACATTTAAGTGTCTCAATTGGCCCACTGGCACATGGGTTACCCACATGCACCCCTGCCACTGGTACATTTGCTGTAGGGACAGGGAGAGGTGGATAGGCAATGGGCAACCTGTTCACTGGATTTAATGAGCCTTCAAACCCATCAAAAAGGATGGGTGTGCTTGTTAAATCCAGCCTGTGGTAAAAACGCACTTAGAGAAAATCCTAATGAAATTGGCAGAGTTAACGTGGATTTATGAAAGGGGCAGTGTAATGAGCTGTGATGATGTAATGCAGGTCAAATGGCCTCTTCTTGCACTGTAGGGATTCTGTGGTTTTAGGAGGAGAGGGAAGATCCATAAAGGGTCAGAAGTCCTTCCAGGCAGACACTGAATAGGCAGTGGGGGAAGGTAACCATTGCAGTCAATGGCGGCAAGTGTAAAACTGAGGGCCCTGATGCAATGCCGCAAGAACCTAATCATCTCATGCCAGTGGTCGAGGTGGGGGACTTTATCTTCAAACGCTGTAACCTAACAAGTAAATCTCACACCTCAAAATCTGCCTAATTCCATATATTCCCTTCACTCAGCTGCCATCAGTCTCCATCTGGCGTGATTAGGCCTCAAAATCATAACCTTGTGTCACCTTCAAACACATTTAACCTTCTGACCTGTTCCCTAATGTTAGCCAGCGCGCACAGAAGTGAGAGGGAACAGGACTTGGTGTGAGTTAGGATATGGGCAACGGAATAATGTACAAGTTGGTGAATTCAGGAGAGCTGAGCAAGGGAGGGGAAAGAGCACTTGACGACCAGCCCCTCCCTCAATCAATACCGAATACTTGTTGGGGGCGAGGGGGGCTGTTTACAAGCTTCCTCACACAGTGACCAGTGCTGCTCCTGGAAGGAACCTTATTTCATCATCACAGCTTGAAGCTTCCACATTCTGCTGTGTGGACACAGCAGAGTCCACACAGCTTGGACTCAACCAGAGGATTGCTGTCCGAGGCAGTCACTGCTGGACCAAACCAATGTGGTGTGGAGCACTCCTCCTATAAGCACTGTACCTTAAGATCAGAAATCTTTCTCTTGGTCATCTGTCCTAATGTCCCAATCAGCATCAAATATTCTCTGATTAATATCTGTGAAGGGCCTATGGGATCACAGAATCCCTACAGCAAAGAAGGAGGCCATTCAACCCATCATGTTTGCATCAACTCTCCGAAAGAGCATCCCACCCAGGCCCTCCCGTCCATCCATTGCCCGTAACCCCGTGCATTTACCCCATGGCTGATCCCCCTAACCTGCACTTCTTTGGACACTAAGAGGCAATTTAGCATAGCCAATCCACCTAACCTGCACATCTTTAGACACTAAAGGGCAATTTAACATGGCCAATCCACCTAACCTGCACATCTTTGGACTGTGGGAGGAAACCAGAGAACCCGGAGGAAACCCACACAGACACAGGGAGAAGGTGCAGACTCCGGGATGTTTTACTAACTTGCAGGAACTATGAGTAATCATAGAAACCCTACAGTGCAGAAGGAGGCCATTCGGCCCATCGAGTCTGTACCGACCACAATCCCACCCAGGCCCTACCCCCACATATTTACCCGCTAATCCCTCTAACCTACACATCTCAGGATTCTAAGGGGCAATTTTTTTTAACCTGGCCAATCAACCTAACCCGCACATCTTTGGACTGTGGGAGGAAACCGGAGCACCCGGAGGAAACCCACGCAGACACGAGGAGAATGTGCAAACTCCACACAGACAGTGACCCGAGCCGGGAATCGAACCCGGGACCCTGGAGCTGTGAAGCAGCAGTGCTAACCACTGTGCTACCGTGCCGCCCCTAGTAGTGCTTGTGTACACAATTTAACGGAGAGTTCATTTGACCAGGAGTAATGTCTCAACGTTTGCAGAGCTGTCGCAACTGGTTGCAGCATGCAAAGGGTTAACTATGAAATAAGTAACCGTGGCTTCTGCCAATGATAACAGTGCCTGAAACACACGTTCCTCTGACAGCAGGTGACGGTGGATTTGTGAAAGAAATCAGGACCCTTTAATCACCCCCCGGGCGAGATCGCCAGTCAGCAGCTGGGTCCCAGGCAACACCCACCCACCCTCACGTCCTCCCCTTCCCTGAGCTCCCGAGACAGCAGGACAAGCTGTCAGGCCAGCTGGGTTCATTAGCATTGTAATGCAGCCGGGCGCGGGGGGGGAGGCTCAGAGCCGCTGTATGGCGTTAGCTGTGAGGCCTTTCACTGACACTCAAGCCTCTGACCCTGGGACGTTGTCAGTGTCTCTTTCCTCCCAGCACCTCAGGCATCCGCACATCTGTTGCCAACTTCCTGCTCTCACTGGGGTATCACAATATGCGGACCATTGTAACCATTAATCATAGAATTAACAGTGCAGAGCCAGACCATTAGTCCCATTCTATTCCAGTACTTACACGCCACACCAGCCACCACTAATCCCACTTCACCTCGCATCCTTCTATCCCTTTCTCCTTCAACTTTCTCCATCTTCCTCTTAAATACATCGATACTATTCCCCCCAGCCACTCCTTCTGGTAATGAGTCCCACCTTTTCACCACTCTCTGGGTAAGGATGTTTCTCCTGAATTCCCGATTGGATTTCTTAGTGGGCATTTTATATTTATCACCCCCTAGTTTAGGGTTCCCCACAAACAGAAACATCTTCTCCACATCTTCACTATTGAATGACTTCATAATTTTAAAAAAGATCCGATCTCATCTGGGCTCTTTCAATTCATTCCAAATTTAAAACTATTTTCTAGATAATCGCAGCTTGTATGTCCCTGCAATTGTAGAGTCCAATCGGAGAACATGTACATCCTTCGTATTCATTCTGTGGATGTGGGCATTTCTGGTATTTGTTGCCTAATTAGCCTTGAGAAGGTGGTGGGGAGCTGCCTTCTTGAACCGCTGCAGTCCATGTGGTGTAGGTACACCCACAGTGCTGTTAGGGAGAGAGTTCCAGGATTTTGACCCAGCGACAGTGAAGGAATGGCGATATATTTCCAAGTCAGGATGGTGAGTGACATGGAGAGGAACCTCCAGTTAGTGGTGTTCCCAGGTATCTGCTGTCCTTATCCTTCTAGGTGGTAGAGGTCCCAGGTTGGCAGATGCTAAATGGGGAGGCTTGGTGAGTTGCTGCAATGAATCCTGTAGATGGTACACATGGCTGCCACTGTGCGTTAGTGGTGGAGGGATTGAATGTTTAAAGTTCTGGATTGGATACAATCCAAACAGTAGGTTTTAATTCACTGTACGTGCTTCTACCATCAGACATACTGATTTAAGGAACACTGTTTTAACTTTCCTTTGGCTTGTCTGATTTGCTCAACAGTATATCCTGATTGTGTGTTTCACTGCTCAAATATTGTGTTGTACATAGAAAAGGATTTGGCCATTTAACTCCTTGTGCCTGTTCTGCCATTCAATAAGGCCATGGCTGATCATGATCTAACTCCATGTACCCACCTTTCCCCCATATTCTCTAGTTAACAATCTCAGATTTTAAATCAATCATTGACCCAGCATCAATTAACAATGGCAGAGCGTTCCAAATCTCTACCAGACTTTGTGTCGCAGTGTCCCCTGCTCTTGCTGCTTTCCTACATTACATCATTGCTTTGAGTTCAAAAGTACTGAATTGGTTGTAAGGTACTTTGAGACGCCTCCCTGCTTAATAAATGATGCGGAGATGCCGGCGTTGGACAGGGGTAAACACAGTAAGAAGTCTCACAACACCATACGGTGTACCCTTCGTCATCCAGTACTCCCCCAGAGTGGAGAAGCTACGACATCTTCTCCGGAGCCTTCAACATGTCATTGATGAGGATGAACATCTCGCCAAGGCCATCCCCACACCCCCACTTCTTGCCTTCAAAGAACCACACAACCTCAAACAGACCATTGTCTGCAGCAAACTACCCAGCCTTCAGGAGAACAGCGACCACAACACCACACAACCCTGTCACAGCAACCTCCGCAAGACGTGCTGGATCATCGACACGGATGCCATCATCTCACGTGAGAACACCATCCACCAGGTACACGGTACATACACTTGCAACTCGGCCAACGTTGTCTACCTGATACGTTGCAGTAAAGGATGTCCCGAGGCATGATACATTGGGGAGGCCATGCAGACGCTACGACAACGGATGAATGAACACTGCTCGACAATCACCAGGCAAGAATGTTCTCTTCCTGTTGGGGAACACTTCAGCGGTCACGGGCATTCGGCCTCTGATCTTCGAATAAGCGTTCTCCAAGGCGACCTTCACGACACACGACAATGCAGAGTCGCTGAGCAGAGACTGATAGCCAGGTTCTGCACACATGAGGACGGCCTAAACTGGGATCTTGGGTTCATGTCACACTATCTGTAACACCCACGACTTGCCTGGGCTTGCAAAATCTCACTAACTGTCCTGGCTGGAAACAATACACATCTCTTTAACCTGTGCTTAACCCTCTCTCCACTCACATTGTCTGTACCTTTAAGACTTGATTACCTGTAAAAACTCGCATTCCAACCATTATTTTGTAAATTGAATTAGTGTCTTTATATGCCCTGTTTGTGAACACAACTCCCACTCACCTAATGAAGGGGCAGCGCTCCGAAAGCTAGTGGCTTGTGCTACCAAATAAACCTGTTGGATTTTAACCTAGTGTTGTGAGACTTCTTACTGTGCTTAATAAATGCCAGCCTTGATTTCAATCCTGCCAGAAGTTGCTCTAATCTTTGGTCTGTGCCCCTAATCTCTCCCTCTACCTTATCATTTCCTCTTGGAAACTTTGCACTAATTTGTGTAATCCCTCCTGGTAATGTAAACTTTGGAGTCCAGATATTATTATGGTAAAATCTCCCTCTGATGGCTAGTGCATCTCCCTATAGAATGATGCCCAGAGGTGAACACATGGTCTAAGCAGGGCTTTGAATAGTTAAATACCCAACTTGTAAACCCATTTGAAATTGGATTCTCTCGCTATATACGATGGTATTCCATACCTTCTTTAATTATGTTCTGTGCCTGTCATTAACATTTTAAAAAAATCTTTTATTACTGTTTTTATGCATTGCAGTAATTTATAAGTCTCCTATTACATCCTTTTTAAATCCAAAGTGGAGGACTTCATACTTGTCTCTACTGAAATCCATTTGCCACAGTTTTGTCTGCTTAATCGATCTACCCCTATCTCTTTCTAATTGCTTAACCTATCATTGTGACACCAGTGATCGTGAAGATATGGCTCTCTATCCAGTCTCCTACGCTGTTAATAAATGAGGGGCAGATTGGAATTGGCTAGAAGAAACATCAGTGTGTTGAGGGAATGATCCTGCAAGTGAGGGAGTGGGATTTGAGCAAGAAATCAGGAGTGTGTGTGTGGGGGGAGCGGGGGAGAGAGGGAGTGTTGGTTGGTGCCGTGGGAGAGATTGAAGTGGAGTGTGGGATCAGTTGTTGGAAAGATATTGGCGAGGATCTTCAAGGGAGTAACCGGAAGGTTGAGAAAAAGGTTGAAGTGGGGAGGGGGGAGGGGTGGGGGTGGGGATGGGGGGAGTCGAGGAAATGATTGAAAGGGGTTGAAGAGATCAGAAAGGGGGTCCTTGGAGTGATCAGGAGGTTGAGGAAGGAATACAGGATTTGAGGGAGAGATCATAGGATCATAGAAACCCTACAGTACAGAAAGAGGCCATTTGGCCCATCAAGTCTGCACCGACCACAATCCCACCCAGGCCCTACCCCCATATCCCTACATATTTACCCACTAATCCCTCTAACCTACGCATCTCAGGACTCTAAGGAGCAATTTTTAGCCTGGCCAATCAACCTAACCCGCACATCTTTGGACTGTGGGAGGAAACCGGAGCACCCGGAGGAAACCCATAAGGAGGAACTGGGGAGTCAAGGGAGTGATTTCCATAAATAAAAAGAAACAATAAAATGGGGAAATAAGCGTACCGGTCCAAATTGTGTTTTCCTTCTGGGTTTGATTGGGTGAGCAAGGGAGAGGTTGAGATGAGGGTTGGTGGGAGAGGAAGGTTGGGTCTGGGGATAGATTGGGGAAAGATTGAGGGGAGAGTGCTCGACGAGTGAGGGAGAGAGATTGACGGGGTCGAGGGGCAGGGTTTGGGTGAACGATCAACAGGGCTATTTGAGAGAGTGATCAGGCTGGGGGTTAAATGATGTGAGTGATTGGGAGGGATGATTGAGAGAGTAAGGGACTCCAGATCTCCCCGGCTCTCATTTAATGAAGTATTTTTGGAAGCTTACCTTGTTGATCAGAGCCTCCTGCAGCCCCATGAAAGGCACATTAGACCTGGATTTCCTGTAGGTAGACAAACACTATGGTGTGAGCTGTACATCTGGCTCAGGTTGTGCCGATCCACATCGGACTCTTCAGCACCAGTTATCCCTCATTGAAATGGGAATATCAACTGTATGGTTACAAAAGGAAGCTCTCCCTATCCGATGAAAATTGGGAGTCAGGCTGGGTAGCTGAGCTATGGAGATGGAGAAAGAATCGGCATCCACTTCTAGGGGGGGAATTTTCCCATCCCACCCTTCATGGGAATTGCAGCGGGCAAGGGGCGTGGATCATGCAAAGGTCCATTGACCTCAGGTGGGATTTTCCAGTTTTGGGGCGAGCCCTGCCGGAATCGGCGATAACTTAAGTCATTCATGCACACACACATAGCACCTGAATTCATCTTAATGCCTCTGAAGTGGCAAAGGAGAGACCTCCTGGCTACCATCTATTGATCCACGTTAGAAGATGCAAGTCTGGGACATTGGCAGATTTCCCGTTTCCAACAGTGACACCCAAATAATTTACTCCCACTCACTGTCGGTCCCATCTGGATCACCAATGTCACTGGATGCATTACTGAAGATCATATGCCAACTGCCCTGCACTGCTCCTTCTCCCACAATGGTCACCTTCCATGCTCATGATGCAAGTGATTATTTTTTACCTCTGATGAATTCTCTCCTGAGTTTACGCTCAGAGCAATGTTCTGGAGATTTATTTTCAACTCTCTGAGACACAGGAACCTTTCTCCGCTCCCCTTGTGACCATTCCAAATGGATGCCCCCTTATCATTGACTCCTCCAACCAGAGGAAATAGTTCTTCCCTATCCACTTCATCAGGAGCCGCCGTAACATTTAAACCTGCGCTAAATCTCCTCCTTACCTCCTCTGCTCCACTGGAAACAGTCCCATAATCGCCAGTCTTTTTCCTTATAACTAAGAGTTTAAACACCCTGGCAGAATTCAGATGAATCGTGCTCTGTGTTCTTTTTGCTTTAATGTCTTTGCTATAATAAAACATCAAAAAATAGACATTGTACTCAAATCTTTGCCACAAAATCAGCATTACCTCCTGGCAGTGAAATTCATCTCACCTTTGTATCCCACCCGATTTTATTTTCCGCTGACTTCAATAGAATAGAAAATCAGGCAACGTGTGCAACAGTCTCACAATTCCCTTTCACCAATTCTGCCAAAACCTGTTCCGTCACTGTCACTCCATGGCCCAATTCCTTTGTTATGGCTTCATTGAGCTGCCAATGGTGTTGGGAACGCTAGGTCTCTTTCTTAATCCATTCCCTTTCTTTAACTTCATTAAAATGTTTGTTCTTCCCAAGATTCATACATCTCTATTTTAAACTGCATTTGCCACCTGTCTGCCCATTACCTGTTCAACTCCTCCTGAACTCTTCTGCGCTGCTCCTTATTGTTTTTCAAACCTCCTACTCCTGTGTCATTGACAGATTTAGATACTTACGACGTGTCTAAATCATCTACACGTATGGAGAGTGTGTGGGAATGCCTGACCTGCTGAGTTGTTCCAGCTTCTTCTTTTTTTCAGATTTCTAGCATTTGCAGTAATTTATTGTTGTATGAGTATTTCTTTCCATTTATTAAAAAAAGAGGCTGTTGCCACTGCTGTTAAATAAATAGCAATTTTATTTCATGAATAATGTATTTGAGATGGAATTTTATTAAGTATTACTGGGAAGGTGAAGCAGTTACAATTATGAAACCATTCCAACTGTAGGCATAGGGAGCAAAGACTGAAGGTGAGAGTGTGTGAAGATCAATTGGAAAGGATGGCAAAGTGATGGTTCACAGTAAACCAATATCCCCTTCTGACAGGATAAAGGCTCAGAGCTTTGGTCCAGCACTAATTCCCCAATTAACTTAGTCGTTCATGTAGCCTGTGAGGAAGGTACAATCCTGGTCCATTCCGTGATTCTCGGTACACTGGGTCCATTAAACTCCCTGATGCTATGGGAGTAACAGAAGGAGCTTTGACAAAGGGTCATCTGGACTCCAAACATCAGCTCTTTCCTCTCCTTACAGATGCTGCCAGACCTGCTGAGATTTTCCAGCATTTTCTCTTTTGGTAACAAAGTGCGCTTGGGAAATAAACGGGACTGTCTGAATGGGGAGAAAATAAAAGCCCAATTTCTACAGAATTAGAAGATGATGTTCAATATTGAGAAATCAGATTTATCTGTTCAGTCAGGCATTGAAGAAGATTCCGGGGGTTAGGAAAAGGAGTCACCTGTGTAAATGAACGCAGCACTGCTGTGAGTCACAGATGGAGGTTGAGTATTTAAAAAAAGTTGTGTGTGACAAGGATGCTCAACTTTGATGCTGCTCAGAGTCTTAGGGCACCCAGGACGGCCACTGCTATTGCCCCTCACCCATGTTCCAGGTATGAGGACAAATTCGGGTAAACACTGGATTTAGAAGCACTGTGGTGTGTGGTCAGGTCAAATGTGATTCTTATCC
Organism: Mustelus asterias; assembly: GCF_964213995.1. Lineage (NCBI taxonomy): Eukaryota > Metazoa > Chordata > Chondrichthyes > Carcharhiniformes > Triakidae > Mustelus > Mustelus asterias. Next base: position 52,715,754 of record NC_135808.1, on the reverse strand, counting down.
TTGTGCGTCTGTGTGTTGTCAACACTGCTAGTACTTCAAATGAACAGCTTGCCGTGATTGTAAATCCAAGCCACTCATTATTACTGCGAGTGTTCCTGTTGCTGCTTGGTTCCATTATGTCTTCTGATCCAAAGAGACACGGCGCTGTCCTGTAGCATCAGACTGTTCACCTCACTGAAGCTGAGATCTTCAACACATTCCCCATTGACCTCCAGAATTTCATCCCCCAGTTCCAGCAATCCAGCATACAGTTTCTCAGCATTCTGGTCTGCCATTTGGTGAATAAATAAACCTAGAGGTGGTGGTTGAGGGAGGGCGGGGGGGAGAAGAAAAAGTGTATAAATTAACTTTGTAAAAATTGCGCAGGCAAAGGCCTGGATTTTCACTGAGTTGTGGAGAATCTACACAGACCTTTAAAACTGGTAGGTCACACACAGATCCTTAAGTTCCTCCCGCATTACCAATGGATCCCATTCTCACCGGTTGTGGGAAAGAGATCCACCCTCATGTGATCCACCCAAATTCAGCAGGGCCATCTGAACTCAGTCCTGAGGTTGATCAGACCCCATTTTCACTGGAGCTAGGGACTTTCCCCAGAGTATAGGAGTTGCGCATTGATGGAGTAATCATAAATGCCGTTGAAGGGTAGATAGGTTCTGTCGATTGTCCAGCTATGAAGGTATTCAGATCCCCAGCCCTTTAAAATTAAAATAAACAGACTGCATGTGTCAGTGAGAGGTTAAAAAGCACTTGGGCTGTGAAGTTTGAATCATCAGCCCATTAAAATGAAAAAAATAGACTGCCTATGTCACGGAGAGTTGAAAAAAATATTTTCTCACAGTTATGTTTGTTCACATTACCCCAAGGGATATCATTATGTTATAATTAATTTTGGCTATTTTCCACATTATCCCTATCATTATCTCAGTAGGGGGTCCTAAGTTCACAGTTTGATTGACAGCTCAAAGAGGTAGCTGTTTCTGATTTGCCTATTTCTATAAGGGATTAGAAACTTGAGCGCATTTAATGTTTTCTAATACCATAACATGTTGTTATGCATTGTTGGAACTTTATTTTATCTTAACATGCCCATGAGGTCTGTCTATGGTGGATACTGGGTGAATTGGCACAGAGAGTGTAATATCAAAGGGTGATGATGGGTGGATTTGCATAAGGTGGCATTAGGTCAATACGGGGGCTACAAGGAGCCATAGGGGTTGGGTGTGAGTTGGCATGGAGAATAGGAGGGGCCATTCAGGGTGGGCACAGGGCATGCACTGGCATTGATGAGACAATGGGGAGTGGGTCATTTTATACCGGTATGAAAATAAAGAGATGTTGCTGCAATTGTACAAGGTACTAATGAGGCCAAATTTAGAACACTCTGTACGGTTTTGGTCCTCTTATTTAAGGAAAGATATATTATCACTGGAGGCAGTACAGAGAAGGTTTACTAGGCTGATCCGGGGTATGGAGGGACTGCCATATGAGGAAAGAGGACCAGAGAGCATAGTTGCAGAATTACAGGGTGCTGATTTAAGACAGATTTGAGGAAGAATTTCTTCTCTCAAAGAGTGGTGAATCTTTGGAATTCTTTACTCCAGGAAGGTGCGGAGGCCGAGTCCTTGAATATTTTCAAAGCTGAGAATGATGGGCTTTTAATCAGTCGGGAATTAAGGGTTACAGAGAGAAGGCAGGAAAGTGGACTTAGTGAGTGTTATATCATCCGTGATCTTATTAAATAGCGGAGCAGGCTCGAAGGGCTGAATGGCCTACTCCTGTTCCCTTTACTTATGGTAATTGCTAATGCTAAATAGAATATGGTTCATGAGTATCTGGTTGTAAAACAATTTCACACAAGGTCAGGCAACTGGTCAGTAAGGAATGCATTTGGCGGTAAAGGTAGATGGATAATTTAGATTATGCAGATGTAGAGTGGATATGGGGTGTGGGAGGGGATTCAATGGGTGGGATGAGTCTATGATAGCGTAGAGTGTACATGGGGTGTGGGAGGGGATTAAATGGGTGGGATGAGTCTATGATAGGGTAGAGTGTACATGGGGTGTGGGAGGGGATTAAATGGGTGGGATGAGTCTATGATAGGGTAGAGTGAACATGGGGTGTGGGAGGGGATTAAATGGGTGGGATGAGTCTATGATAGGGTAGAGTGTACATGGGGTGTGGGAGGGGATTAAATGGGGGGTAGAGTCTATGATAGGGTAGAGTGTACATGGGGTGTGGGAGGGGATTAATTGGGGGGTAGAGTCTATGATAGGGTAGAGTGTACATGGGGTGTGGGAGGGGATTAAATGGGGGGTAGAGTCTATGATAGGGTAGAGTGTACATGGGGTGTGGGAGGGGATTAAATGGGGGGTAGAGTCTATGATAGGGTAGAGTGTACATGGGGTGTGGGAGGGGATTAATTGGGGGGTAGAGTCTATGATAGGGTAGAGTGTACATGGGGTGTGGGAGGGGATTAAATGGGGGGTAGAGTCTATGATAGGGTAGAGTGTACATGGGGTGTGGGAGGGGATTAAATGGGTGGGATGAGTCTATGATAGGGTAGAGTGTACATGGGGTGTGGGAGGGGATTAAATGGGTGGGATGAGTCTATGATAGGGTAGAGTGAACATGGGGTGTGGGAGGGGATTAAATGGGTGGGATGATCTATGATAGGGTAGAGTGTACATGGGGTGTGGGAGGGGATTAAATGGGGGGTAGAGTCTATGATAGGGTAGAGTGTACATGGGGTGTGGGAGGGGATTAATTGGGGGGTAGAGTCTATGATAGGGTAGAGTGTACATGGGGTGTGGGAGGGGATTAAATGGGGGGTAGAGTCTATGATAGGGTAGAGTGTACATGGGGTGTGGGAGGGGATTAAATGGGTGGTAGAGTCTATGATAGGGTAGAGTGTACATGGGGTGTGGGAGGGGATTAAATGGGGGGTAGAGTCTATGATAGGGTAGAGTGTACATGGGGTGTGGGAGGGGACTAAATGGGGGGTAGAGTCTATGATAGGGTAGAGTGTACATGGGGTGTGGGAGGGGATTAATTGGGGGGTAGAGTCTATGATAGGGTAGAGTGTACATGGGGTGTGGGAGGGGATTAAATGGGGGGTAGAGTCTATGATAGGGTAGAGTGTACATGGGGTGTGGGAGGGGATTAAATGGGGGGTAGAGTCTATGATAGGGTAGAGTGTACATGGGGTGTGGGAGGGGATTAATTGGGGGGTAGAGTCTATGATAGGGTAGAGTGTACATGGGGTGTGGGAGGGGATTAAATGGGGGGTAGAGTCTATGATAGGGTAGAGTGTACATGGGGTGTGGGAGGGGATTAATTGGGGGGTAGAGTCTATGATAGGGTAGAGTGTACATGGGGTGTGGGAGGGGATTAAATGGGGGGTAGAATCTATGATAGGGTAGAGTGTACATGGGGTGTGGGAGGGGATTAAATGGGGGGTAGAGTCTATGATAGGGTAGAGTGTACATGGGGTGTGGGAGGGGATTAATTGGGGGGTAGAGTCTATGATAGGGTAGAGTGTACATGGGGTGTGGGAGGGGATTAATTGGGGGGTAGAGTCTATGATAGGGTAGAGTGTACATGGGGTGTGGGAGGGGATTAAATGGGGGGTAGAGTCTATGATAGGGTAGAGTGTACATGGGGTGTGGGGGGAGGGAGAAGCTGGAGGGAAAGTTTGTCAGCACCATGATAGAGCACAGCTAACTCATCAAAGGCCGAGTAGCACAGGATTTTTAAAATTCCAGATCTGGGAGATACAGAAGTTCGAACACATTAATAGGAAGAGAATAGGAAGGTCTCTAGATGCCTGGCCAAGATTCCTCACTCAGATAATCAGCATCAAAAGCAAATCAATTGAGCTTTCACCTCTCTGTCATTTTGTTTCCTGTTATATTTACATATGGAATCACAACAGTTCAATTGAAATAATTGTGGTGAATATTTTAATATATACCTACACGAGGTATACAAATGAAATGACTAGTTTTTAACATGCATATTTACTCTGGGATGCGAGTGTCACTGGCTGGGCCAGCATTCATTACCCATCCCTAGTTGCCCTTGAGAAGGTGGTGGTGAGCTGCCTGTTCAGCCGCTGTAGTCCCCGAGGTGTGGGTGCGCCCACAGTGTTGTGGGGGAGGGAGTTCCAAGATTTTGACCCAGCAACAGTGATGGAACGGTGCTATATTTCCAAGTCAGGATGGTGAGTGGCTTGGAGGAAAACCTCCAAGGTGTGGTGTTCCCAATGTGTCTTGTCCTTCTAGATGGTAGTGGTCATGGGCTTGGATGGTGCCGTCTAAGGAACATTGGTGAGTTCATGGAGGGCATCTTGTCGGTGGTACACTCTGCTGTGACTGTGCATCGGTAATGGAGGGATTAAATGTTTGTGGATGGGGTGCCCATCAAGCAGGCTGCTTTGTCCTGGATGGTGTCAAGGTTCTTGACTGTTATTGGAGCTGCACCCATCCAGGCAATTGGAGAATCTTCCATCACGCTCCTGACTTGTGCCTTATGCAGTGGACAGACTTTGGGGAGTCAGGAGGTGAGTCACTCTCTGCAGAATTCCCAGCCTCTGACTTTCTCTTGAAGCCACAGTATTTATAAGGCTAGTCCAATTCAGTTTCTTGTCAATGGTAACCCCCAGGATGTTGATAGTAAAATTGGGGTTAGAGGACTAATCAGACCATGTAGCAAAGAACTGCAATGTTTCGGGAGGGGCTGGTCCTTCTACAGGCTATGTGCGTAACCACGGAATCTCAGAGAGAAGGCAAATAGTAACCCGAAGTTCTGAGTGGAGACATCAGCCCCAGAATGTTGTCAGAATGTTCTTTCTCAGAAACATGCTGACAGCTTGAGTATGCAAGTTCAAACTGAATGGCAGAACGGGCTCAAGGGGCTGAATGGCCTACTCCTGTTCCACATTTGTACAAAGAGGATTTGTACCACACTTCCCAGTAAGGTTCCTGTGGTGGAAAGGGTCAGTGCCAAGCAAACTTCAGGCCATTCATAGCTAACAGTTGGTCCTATAAATGAAAAAGAAACCATTAACAAGGGCTAAACTCCACATGCCAGTACTCACGTCCACGCGATCTGGAGATGAGAAATCCAAAAGGTCCATGGGCCGGTTTGGACAGCTCAAGCATGAAGCTGGCGTCAGTGAATGTCTGCGTCACCTGACCGATAACCCTTAGCTGATTGGGCGATCCAATATCTTCCGTGCTGAGGGATGTGATTGGCCTGTGGCCAGAAGGCTTGGCCTCACTGTCAATGATAAAAGGAAGACATTTGCACAAAGCATCCATGTCACAACACAACGACACCCGCCTCCAACCGCACCCGCCTCCAACCGCACCCGCCTCCAACCGCACCCGCCTCCAACCGCACCCGCCTCCAACCGCACCCGCCTCCAACCACACCCGCCTCCAACCACACCCGCCTCCAACCGCACCCGCCTCCAACCGCACCCGCCTCCAACCGCACCCGCCTCCAACGGCACCCGCCTCCAACCGCACCCGCCTCCAACCGCACCCGCCTCCAACCGCACCCGCCTCCAACCGCACCCGCCTCCAACCGCACCCGCCTCCAACCGCACCCGCCTCCAACCGCACCCGCCTCCAACCGCACCCGCCTCCAACCGCACCCGCCTCCAACGGCACCCGCCTCCAACGGCACCCGCCTCCAACGGCACCCGCCTCCAACGGCACCCGCCTCCAACGGCACCCGCCTCCAACCGCACCCGCCTCCAACCGCACCCGCCTCCAACCGCACCCGCCTCCAACCGCACCCGCCTCCAACCGCACCCGCCTCCAACCGCACCCGCCTCCAACCGCACCCGCCTCCAACCGCACCCGCCTCCAACCGCACCCGCCTCCAACCGCACCCGCCTCCAACCGCACCCGCCTCCAACCGCACCCGCCTCCAACCGCACCCGCCTCCAACCGCACCCGCCTCCAACCGCACCCGCCTCCAACCGCACCCGCCTCCAACCGCACCCGCCTCCAACCGCACCCGCCTCCAACCGCACCCGCCTCCAACCGCACCCGCCTCCAACCGCACCCGCCTCCAACCGCACCCGCCTCCAACCGCACCCGCCTCCAACCGCACCCGCCTCCAACCGCACCCGCCTCCAACCGCACCCGCCTCCAACCGCACCCGCCTCCAACCGCACCCGCCTCCAACCGCACCCGCCTCCAACCGCACCCGCCTCCAACCGCACCCGCCTCCAACCGCACCCGCCTCCAACCGCACCCGCCTCCAACCGCACCCGCCTCCAACCGCACCCGCCTCCAACCGCACCCGCCTCCAACCGCACCCGCCTCCAACCGCACCCGCCTCCAACCGCACCCGCCTCCAACCGCACCCGCCTCCAACCGCACCCGCCTCCAACCGCACCCGCCTCCAACCGCACCCGCCTCCAACCGCACCCGCCTCCAACCGCACCCGCCTCCAACCGCACCCGCCTCCAACCGCACCCGCCTCCAACCGCACCCGCCTCCAACCGCACCCGCCTCCAACCGCACCCGCCTCCAACCGCACCCGCCTCCAACCGCACCCGCCTCCAACGGCACCCGCCTCCAACCGCACCCGCCTCCAACCGCACCCGCCTCCAACCGCACCCGCCTCCAACGGCACCCGCCTCCAACCGCACCCGCCTCCAACCGCACCCGCCTCCAACCGCACCCGCCTCCAACCGCACCCGCCTCCAACCGCACCCGCCTCCAACCGCACCCGCCTCCAACCGCACCCGCCTCCAACCGCACCCGCCTCCAACCGCACCCGCCTCCAACGGCACCCGCCTCCAACCGCACCCGCCTCCAACCGCACCCGCCTCCAACCGCACCCGCCTCCAACCGCACCCGCCTCCAACGGCACCCGCCTCCAACTGCACCCGCCTCCAACGGCACCCGCCTCCAACCGCACCCGCCTCCAACGGCACCCGCCTCCAACTGCACCCGCCTCCAACCGCACCCGCCTCCAACCGCACCCGCCTCCAACCGCACCCGCCTCCAACTACACCCCGCCTCCAACCACACCCGCCTCCAACCACACCCGCCTCCAACCACACCCGCCTCCAACCACACCCGCCTCCAACCACACCCGCCTCCAACCACACCCGCCTCCTACCACACCCGCCTCCTACCACACCCGCCTCCAACCACACCCGCCTCCTACCACACCCGCCTCCTACCACACCCGCCTCCAACCACACCCGCCTCCAACCACACCCGCCTCCTACCACACCCGCCTCCTACCACACCCGCCTCCTACCACACCCGCCTCCAACCACACCCGCCTCCAAACACACCCGCCTCCAAACACACCCGCCTCCAACCACACCCGCCTCCAACCACACCCCGCCTCCAACCACACCCGCCTCCAACCACACCCGCCTCCAACTACACCCCGCCTCCAACCACACCCGCCTCCAACCACACCCGCCTCCTACCACACCCGCCTCCTACCACACCCGCCTCCAACCACACCCGCCTCCAACCACACCCGCCTCCAAACACACACGCCTCCAAACACACCCGCCTCCAAACACACCCGCCTCCAACCACACCCGCCTCCAACCACACCCCGCCTCCAACCACACCCGCCTCCAACCACACCCGCCTCCAACTACACCCCGCCTCCAACCACACCCGCCTCCAACCACACCCGCCTCCAACCACACCCGCCTCCAACCACACCCGCCTCCAAACACACACGCCTCCAAACACACCCGCCTCCAACCACACCCGCCTCCAACCACACCCCGCCTCCAACCACACCCGCCTCCAACCACACCCGCCTCCAACCACACCCGCCTCCAACTACACCCCGCCTCCAACCACACCCGCCTCCAACCACACCCGCCTCCAACCACACCCGCCTCCAACCACACCCGCCTCCAACCACACCCGCCTCCTACCACACCCGCCTCCTACCACACCCGCCTCCAACCACACCCGCCTCCTACCACACCCGCCTCCTACCACACCCGCCTCCAACCACACCCGCCTCCAACCACACCCGCCTCCTACCACACCCGCCTCCTACCACACCCGCCTCCTACCACACCCGCCTCCTACCACACCCGCCTCCAAACACACCCGCCTCCAAACACACCCGCCTCCAAACACACCCGCCTCCAAACACACCCGCCTCCAAACACACCCGCCTCCAAACACACCCGCCTCCAAACACACCCGCCTCCAAACACACCCGCCTCCAAACACACCCGCCTCCAAACACACCCGCCTCCAAACACACCCGCCTCCAAACACACCCGCCTCCAAACACACCCGCCTCCAAACACACCCGCCTCCAAACACACCCGCCTCCAAACACACCCGCCTCCAAACACACCCGCCTCCAAACACACCCGCCTCCAAACACACCCGCCTCCAAACACACCCGCCTCCAAACACACCCGCCTCCAAACACACCCGCCTCCAAACACACCCGCCTCCAAACACACCCGCCTCCAAACACACCCGCCTCCAAACACACCCGCCTCCAAACACACCCGCCTCCAAACACACCCGCCTCCAAACACACCCGCCTCCAAACACACCCGCCTCCAAACACACCCGCCTCCAAACACACCCGCCTCCAAACACACCCGCCTCCAAACACTCCCGCCTCCAAACACACCCGCCTCCAAACACACCCGCCTCCAAACACACCCGCCTCCAACCACACCCGCCTCCAACCACACCCGCCTCCAACCACACCCGCCTCCAACCACACCCGCCTCCAACCACACCCGCCTCCAACCACACCCGCCTCCAACCACACCCGCCTCCAACCACACCCGCCTCCAACCACACCCGCCTCCAACCACACCCGCCTCCAACCACACCCGCCTCCAACTACACCCGCCTCCAACTACACCCGCCTCCAACTACACCCGCCTCCAACTACACCCGCCTCCAACTACACCCGCCTCCAACTACACCCGCCTCCAACTACACCCGCCTCCAACTACACCCGCCTCCAACTACACCCGCCTCCAACTACACCCGCCTCCAACTACACCCGCCTCCAACTACACCCGCCTCCAACTACACCCGCCTCCAACTACACCCGCCTCCAACCACACCCGCCTCCAACGACATCCGCCTCCAAACACACCCGCCTCCAAACACACCCGCCTCCAAACACACCCGCCTCCAACGACACCCGCCTCCAACCACACCCGCCTCCAACTACACCCGCCTCCAACTGCACCCGCCTCCAACTGCACCCGCCTCCAACTGCACCCGCCTCCAACGACACCCGCCTCCAACTACACCCGCCTCCAACTACACCCGCCTCCAACGACACCCGCCTCCAATGACACCCGCCTCCAACGACACCCGCCTCCAACGACACCCGCCTCCAACGACACCCGCCTCCAACGACACCCACCTGCAACGACACCCACCTGCAACGACACCCGCCTCCAACGACACCCACCTGCAACTACACCCGCCTCCAAACACACCCGCCTCCAACCACACCCGCCTCCAACTACACCCGCCTCCAACTACACCCGCCTCCAACTACACCCGCCTCCAACCGCACCCGCCTCCAACCACACCCGCCTCCAACCACACCCGCCTCCAACCACACCCGCCTCCAAACACACCCGCCTCCAAACACACCCGCCTCCAAACACACCCGCCTCCAACCACACCCGCCTCCAACCACACCCGCCTCCAACCACACCCGCCTCCAACCACACCCGCCTCCAACCACACCCGCCTCCAACCACACCCGCCTCCAACCACACCCGCCTCCAACCACACCCGCCTCCAACCACACCCGCCTCCAACCACACCCGCCTCCAACCACACCCGCCTCCAACCACACCCGCCTCCAGACCCTCCCGACTGAACATTACCTTGTGAGACAGACCCACACAATTGTGTTGATGTTTGTCCTACAGACGCAGACCCACACTGGCACAGTTACATCATTTCCTGTCACACGTCAGACCTTTGTCCCCTTTGGAATCTCAAGGAAACAAAGTGGAAGAACGGAAGGATGGCCAATCACGTTCTGTCCGATTCCCCAGCAACACAAGTCGACAGAAAGGCTGAGAACATTCTCAGCCTATGTCACTCCTGGCGTGACGGGTCACACTCTTGCCCTGGAATCCAAAGGTCATGGGTTCAGACTTGTCTCCAGACTTGAGTGCGTGGCTCAGGCGGAGACTCCAGTGCAGTACTGAGGGAGTGCTGCACTGTCAGAGGTGCTGTCTTTCCGATGAAATGATAAAACAATGACTCCTCTGCCCTCTCAGGTGGATGTAAAACATCCCATGACACTATTGGAGGAAAAGCTGGTGAGTTTGCCCCTGGTGCCCTGGCCAATATTTACCCCTCATTAACATCACTAAACGATTACCTGGTCGTTATCTCATTGTGGGAGCTTGATGTGCATGAACTGGCTTCCAAATTTCCCACATCATAAACCCTCAATTCGGTCACCAGCTCAATCTTTCTAATCTCACTGCAAAGCAAGCCTAGTCTAAACAACTTGTCTTTCGAGGTTCTCTAAGCCTTGTGATATTTTTAAAACTCTAGGATGTAGGCCTCACTGTTATTTATTGGTCAATCCCTAAACCCTGAGAGAAGGTGGTGGTGAGCCTTCCTCTTGTCTGGAGGAATCAGCACTCTCAAGAGAGAAACTTAAAGAGAAATAATTAAAGTAAGTAGTCAGAGTGAACTGATTAGGCCTGTGGTGCTCCTGCCTTTCACTGAGTAAGTGGATTTGTTCGGTACTAGTCTTAGCACGGGAGGTCTATGGAGCAGTTGGTCGCGTCCCTGGCTGTGGGGCTTGGGGCTTGGTCCAGTTGCCTGACTGGCTGATGAGGACCAGATTGGTGCGAGCAGCATGGGGTTTGATCCTGACCTGCCTTCTGTGACCATCCTCCGTGTCCTGCCCGTGGTGGAGGTCATGGTTCTGTGTCAGACCAGCCTCTGGATAGAGAGCTGAAGAAATCCCAGCAGGGTTGAGCGCCTATCCCCAGTAACGGCAGCTCCCATCATTTAAAGTTATGTAGAGACAAAGCAGTAAGGTGACAATGATTTGCTTTCTTGTGACATTGTTTGAGAGTAAATCTTGGCCAGGTTACCCAGGAGAACGCAGGATCTTTTACTTTCATTTAATATTCTGACGATGCTGCACTCCTGATTCAATATTCTGAAACTGCAGCCCGGATTCGAGACTCAAATCTCCAAGGTGGGAATTGAACCTGCAACCTCCTGACTAAGAGGTTAAAGTGCTATCACGTAAACCATAGCTGACACCAATATTGTCATGCTCTAAATATGTTAAGGGTTGTGGGTTTTCAACAAAAAGAAAAGATGTGGTTTGCACATGAAGATTCAAACTGACAACAACAGATTTATTAAAAGGAGCTGTTGCTGTTACAGAAAAACAATTGAAACTAAAACAGCAGCCTGTGCAACACCCCAATGACAAAGCCATTGAATCATGTGACTGGCTCTTAAAGCAACCACTTAAATATGTAACAAATACCATGGATCACTCCAAAGGGGAAGCATCAGCCAATCAGAGCTAGAGTTAGGAGGAGGAAACACCCTCTCAGTAAATTCTCAACCCCATGTTGAGATACAGCTAGGAAATTCTCCTCGGGAAAAAATTCTACTCCAATATAACCCAGGTTAAAAACAAAACTTCTCCAGCCGTTGCTAACCAGTCAGCTCTCACCATCAAAGCTACAAGAAATACAACAGGTCAAACTCCAGCCCATAACAGCCATCCAGATTCTGGGAAAGGGTGGGTTAGAATTGGTCAAAACGGAATTGTGGATGGTGCTGGGGTAAGAACATTAAAATAAATTATGGGCTGTTACAGTAAAGCTGTGTAAAAAAAGACCACAACGGAGACCTTGCAGCTTGGATTGGGTGATGTCAACGTTGTGGGAGCACCTTCGCCACACGGACAGTCAGTGGTCTAAGAAGGCGGCTCACCATCACCCTCTCGAGGGCACTGAGGGAGGGCCAATAAATGCCAGTGACACCCACCTCCCTCGAATGGTATTTTTAAAATGTCATGAGACTGAGGAAGCTACATTTTGAGGGACTAGGTTTGCTTCCCTTGAAGATAGACGATTGGTCTCACTGAGCTATGTAAGATGACTAATGGACTTGACAGGGTTAGATAGAGAGATACAATTTCTTTCTAGTCATGGAGAGAGTGGTGGAGGGGGGGAGCTCCAGAACAAGGAGTCATAAAATTGAAATTAAAACTGGGCATGTATAAGAATTGGAAGAGGTCAGGGATCTCGGAAGGTTGTTGGGCTTCAGTCAATAGCGATAGAGATATATCGGCAGGGATAGAGGCAGTTCACCGAGGCTCCCATTTCATCCTTGCCTCTCCCACCCCTTCACCATTGCTCAACCTTGATTGTCGTAAAGAACAAAGAACAGTACAGCACAGGAACAGGCCCTTCGGCCCACCAAGTCTGTGCCGTCACAAATGCCTCACTAATCTAATATTTTCTTGCCTCCATGTGGTCCATATCCCTTTACTCCCTACCTATTCATGTATCTATCCAGATGCCTCTTGAACGTTGTTATAGAATCTGCTTCCACCATCACCTCTGGCAGGGTGTTCCAGGCATTCACCACCCTGTGTGTGAAAACTTTCCCCTTATATCTCTTTTAAACTTTCCCCCTCTCACTTTCAACCTATGCCCCTGAGTAATTGACCCTTTGACCCTAGTAAAAAGACTCTGACTATCCACTCTATCCAAGGCTGTCATAATCTTGTAAATCTCTATCAGGCTCCCCCCTCATCTTCCGACGCTTCAATGAAAACAATCCAAGTTTGTTCAACCTTTCTTCATAGTTCATATCCTCCAAATCAGGCAACATCCTGGTAAATCTCTGCTGCACCCTTTCTAATGCATCAACATCCTATCGGTAGTGTAGCGACCAAAATTATACACAATTTTCCAAATGCGGCCTAACCAAAATCTTATACAGTAGCAACATGATTTTCCAATTCCTATACTCAACGCCCTGACTGATGAAGGCCAGCATACACCTTCTTGACCACCTTGTCCACCTGAGTTGCCACCTTCAGGGAACTGTGGATCTGCATGCCTAGGTCCCTCTGAATGCTAATATTTCTAAGGGCTCTACCATTTACTGTATACTTTCCTTCCACAGTAGACTTTCCAAATCGCATCACCTCTCATTTGTCCGGGTTAAATTCCATCTGCCATCTTTCGGCCCAGGTCTCCAACCGATTTATATCCTGCTGTATCCTCTGACAATCCTCCTCACTATCCGCTATTTCCCCAATTTTTGTATCATCTGCAAACTTACTGAGCAGACCACCTACATTTTTCTCCTAATCATTTATAAATATTCCAAACAACAGAGGTCCCAGCACTGATCCTTGTGGAACACCGCTTGTCACAGATCTCCAGCTAGAAAAGTACCCTTCCACTTCTACTCCCTGCTTTCTATGCCCAAGCCAGTTTTGTATCCATCTCATCAGTCACCTCGGATCCCATATGACCTCACCTTCTGTATCAGCCTGCCATGAGGAACTTCATCGAAGGCTTTACTAAAGTCCACGTATACAACATCCACCGCCCTGCCCTGGTCAATTTTCTTTGTCACTTCCTCAAAGAACTCAATCAAGTTTGTGAGACACGACCTCCTCTTCACAAAAACATGCTGCCTATCGCTAATAAGCCTATTCTCTTCCAGATGCGAATGCATCCTGTCCCTAAGAATCTTCTCCAATAATTTCCCCACCGCTGATGTAAAGCTGTAATTTCCTGAATTGTCTCTTCTGCGCTTCTTAAACAGACCAACAATGTTAGCTACCCTCCAATCCTCTGGTACCTCGCCCATGGCTAAAGAGGATGCAAAGATTTTGGCCAAGGCCTCAGCAATTTCTCCCCTCGTCTCTCTCAGTATTCTGGGATTAACCCTATCTGGCCCTGGGGACTTGTCCACCTTAATGTTTTTTTCAAAACCTTCAATACCTCCTTCCTTTTTATCTCAACATGTCCTAGAATGTCAACATCCTCCTTTCTATACTCACCATCCACCACATCCTTCTCCTTTATGAATATTGATGCAAAGTACTCAGTAAGGACCTCACCCACCTCATCTGGCTCCACACACAAATTCCCTCCACTGTCCTTGAGTGGACCCACCCTTTCCTTAGCTACCCTCTTCCTCCTTATATACGCATAAAAAGCACCGGAATTCTCCTTAATCCTGCCTGCCACGGACACTTCATGGCCCCTTTTAGCCCTCCTAAATCTCTGTTTAAGCTCTTTCTTGCTATCTTTGTATTCCTCAAGTGCCTTATCCGTTTTCAATTTCCTGAAATTTATGTTTGCCTCCTTCTTCACTAAGCTCACAATCTCTCCTGGTCATCCAGGGTTCCCAAACTTTGCCATCTCTATCTTTCATTTTTACAAGGACACACTTGTCCTGAATTGTTAACAGCTAACTTTTAAAAGACTCCCACATATCGGATGTGGATTTATCCTCAAACAGCCGCCCCCAGTCTCCATTCCGTAGCTCCTGCTTAACACTGTCGTAGTTAGCCTTCCCCCAGTTTAGTACTTTCACTCTGGGACCACTTCTATTCTTCTCTGCAAGTAGCTTGAAACTTATAGAATTGTGATCACTGTTCCCAAAATAGTTCCCCACTGAGATATTAATCACCTGTCTGGGCTCATTTCCCAGGATGTGGAGATTCCGGCGTTGGACTGGGGTAAACACAGTAAGAAGTTTAACAACACCAGGTTAAAGTCCAACAGGTTTATTTGGTAGCAAAAGCCACACAAGCTTTCGAGGCTCTGAGCCCCTTCTTCAGGTGAAGAAGGGGCTCAGAGCCTCGAAAGCTTGTGTGGCTTTTGCTACCAAATAAACCTGTTGGACTTTAACCTGGTGTTGTTAAACTTCTTACTGTCATTTCCCAGAACCAGGTCTAAGATAGCCCCTTCCCGAGTTGGAATAACTACATATTGCCTCAAGAAGCACTCATGGACACACTGAACAAACTCTGCCCCGTCCAAGCCTCTGGCACTAAAGGAATCCCAGTCTATATTGGGGAAGTTAAAATTGCCCATCACAACAACCCTGTTGTTTTTCCATCACCAGCCTACCTGTGTGCCAGGCCGCTCTCTGCCGACTCCCCCACAAGGTATGAACTGCATCGATTCTTTTTCTTCTGGAACTGAAGAGACTGAAACGATGAAGCTTTCCTCAACTGAGCCAATGGGGACACCTAGTGGGAGATAACAGAACTGCACTTATCCAGCCATTCCACGCATTTCCAATCATAGAGTTTCACAGCACAAAGAGGCCCTTCAGCCCACCATGTGCCGGCCATCAAACACCTATTTATTCTAATCCCATTTCCCCAGCACTTGGTCTGTAGCCTTGTGTGCTTTGGCATTTCAAGCGCTCATCTAAATGCTTCTTAAATGCTGGGAGGGTTTCCGCCTCTACCACCCTTTCAGGCAGTGAGATCCAAATTCCCAGCACCCTCTGGGTGAAAAGGTTTTCTCAAATCCCCTCAAACTCTCCTGCCCCTTACCTTAAAGCTACGCCCCCTGGTTGTTGACTCCTTTACTAAGGGGAGAAGTATCTTCCTATCTGCCCAATCTGTGTCCCTCATAATCTTGTACACCTCAATCAGGTTCTCCCCTCAGCCTTCTCTGCTCTAAGGAAAACAGCCCCAGCCTAACCAGCCTCTCTTCATAACTGAAACACTCCAGCCCAGGCAACATCCTGCTGAATCTCCTCTGCCCCCCCCCCCCCCCCCCAAAATACAATCACATCCAGGCCAGAACGGGAAACTGAAAAGGATAGGATGCAAAGCTGGGCTGAAAAATGGCAAATGGAGTTTAACCCTGATAAATGTGAGGTGATTCATTTTGGTAGGACAAATTTAAATGTGGATTACAGGGTCAAAGGTAGGGTTCTGAAGACTGTGGAGGTACAGAGAGATCTTGGGGTCCATATCCACAGATCTCTATAGGTTGCCAGTCAAGTGGATAGAGCTGTGAAGAAGGCCTATAGTGTGTTAGCTTTTATTAACAGGGGGTTGGAGTTTAAGAGCCGTGGGGTTATGCTGCAACTGTACAGGACCTTGGTGAGACCACATTTGGAATATTGTGTGCAGTTCTGGTCACCTCACTATAAGAAGGATGTAGAAGCGCTGGAAAGAGTGCAGAGGAGATTTACCAGGATGCTGCCTGGTTTGGAGGGTAGGTCATATGAGGAAAGGTTGAGGGAGCTAGGGCTGTTCTCTCTGGAGCGGAGGAGGCTGAGGGGAGACTTAATAGAGGTGTATAAAATGATGAAGGGGATAGATAGAGTGAACGTTCAAAGACTATTTCCTCGGGTGGATGGAGCTATTACAAGGGGGCATAACGATAGGGTTCGTGGTGGGAGATACAGGACGGATATCAGAGGTAGGTTCTTTACGCAGAGAGTGGTTGGGGTGTGGAATGGACTGCCTGCAGTGATAGTGGAGTCAGACACTTTAGAAACATTTAAGCGGTTATTGGATAGGCACATGGAGCACACCAGGATGATAGGGAGTGGGATAGCTTGATCTTGGTTTCAGATAAAGCTCGGCACAACATCGTGGGCCGAAGGGCCTGTTCTGTGCTGTACTGTTCTATGTTCTATGTTCTATGTTACTATTGGGCAGCAGAGTCATTAATCCCAATGAGTTATTGGTCAGTGAAACCTCCTCCACTCCCGAGTCCCAACGTCACCGGCAATACCAATTCTTCAGGAGTAAAGAGAAATTCAATGTTCAATTCAGGACAAACACTGGAAAATTCTTTCTTCGTTCCCTGGAGCCAACAAGCAAGACCCCAGGAGGCTTGTTACCTCTAACACTTCACAATAGTTATGAGAACTGACATCTCTCTGCCTCCCAGCCAGAAATTCCCATTTACTTTGGAATCAGCATCAGCATTGTGTATTGACAATTGCACTGTGCATTCTGTCCACTTGAGGCTTCCATACACACATGTACCAGAAGAGAGAGTCCGCTAGGAAAATATAATAAAGGATCGATGTTCTATGTTCGTGTGGTTCTAATGTTTCTGGCTGAATATATAACTGTTTCTGTCCCAAGTATTTCACTGCCACAATGATGTGTCTTGTGCATGAGTGATATTAATCGCTAATACATCAGCTGCTCAAACTGTTTATTAAGGACTTATAAAAAGGAAGCAGGCACTCACTAAAGATGGCTGCTACAAGTCACTTGATATCTGGTATTACTAGTTGACCAGTTTTCTGGAAGGTGTCAATGTGGAATATAGTGAAGACATGCCCAGAGATCCCCGTGGAATTTCACATCTGCTGATGTCAAGAATGGATTGGAAAGATTTACTGAAACTGTACTGGACCTCACATTTGCAATTCTATAAGGCTGCCTCTCAAGCAGAGACAGACTGTTTACCAGCACAATAGTGTTTTTTCCTATCTCGTCAAGATGAATAATGCATCATTCAGCAGCTAATGGCTGGGACATTATCAGCCTCTAATCTCTCTCCAATCTGAACTTGTTCCAAGTTAAATATCCCAGCTCTGCTCCCTTGGCTTTGAATAGTGCAGCACAGTAATAGGGCTTTCGGCCTAACTGGTCTTGGTGATTATGCGACACACAAACCTCCTTGCACTCTAATGACCTCTTCCCATCCTACCCCCTGTCTCCCTCTGTTCTCAGTCACGCTTTCATCAAACCTTCCATAAAACACCTTGGTGTGATCTCCTTATTCTGGATTCCTTCAAAAGTGGAACGTTACTCCCTGTCCCGCCTCCCTGTCGAAGCCATTCATAATTTTAAAGGCCTCTATCAGGCCTTTCCCAAGAGTTGCACCTGCCAATTCCGGAGGGTGAAGCTTTTTTTCTGCGCCTTCTCCGGAACTTTTCCAATGATGGAAAGACCAGATATCCTTGAAGGGGCAAGGGCAGAATCCATTTGGTTGGAGTTCAGAAGCAAAAGATTCCCTCAAACTTGGGGTATTCCAAAGGCTTCAGATTGGTGAGAGAGAGAAAAACAAATCTGCAGGGAAATGGCAGACAAGAAGTGATGATACTGAGGGACTTTACTTCCCCAAATACTGACTGGGATAATGTTGGAGTAGCAGATAAGGAGCGGTTGGAATTTCTGAAGTGTGTTCAGACGGATGGCACGGTGGTTAGCACTGCTGCCTCACAGCGAGGCAGGGACCCGGGTTCCATTCCCAGCTTTGGTCACTGTCTGTACGGAGTCTGCGTGTTCTTCCCGTGTCTGCGTGGGTTTCCTCCGGGTGCTCCAGTTTCCTCCCACAGTCCAAACGACATGTTGGTTAGGTGAATTGGCCATGCTAAATTCTCCCTCACTGTACCCGAACAGGCGCCGGAGTGTGGCGACTAGGAGATTTTCCTGGTAACTTAATTGCAGTGTTAATGTGTGACACTAATTAGAATCATAGAAACCCTACAGTGCAGAAAGAGGCCATTTGGCCCATTGAGTCTGCACCGACCACAATCCCACCCGGGCCCTACCCCCATATTTACCCACTAATCCCTCTAACCTACGCATCTCAGGACACTAAGGGGCAATTTTAGCATGGCCAATCAACCTAACATGCACATCTTTGGACTATGGGAGGAAACCGGAGCACCCGGAGGAAACCCACGCAGACACGAGGAGAATGTGCAAACACCACACAGACAGTGACCCAAGCCGGGAATCGAACCCAGGTCCCTGGAGCTGTGAAGCAGCAGTGCTAACCATTGTGTCACCGTGCCGTGGTATTAATAAACTTAAACTTAAAAAGGAAAACCTCCTTGATCAATATGTTCTTGACCCAACTAGAAAGAATCTGGTGCTGTGAATTG
Source organism: Mustelus asterias (assembly GCF_964213995.1). Lineage (NCBI taxonomy): Eukaryota > Metazoa > Chordata > Chondrichthyes > Carcharhiniformes > Triakidae > Mustelus > Mustelus asterias. The sequence continues at coordinate 52,696,849 of NC_135808.1, read as the reverse complement.
AGATGGACCAAGTGGACTCAGTCTGTGGGGGAACATTTGGGAAACAGTGATCACTGTATCATAAGATTTAGCATAGTAATGGAGAACAGCAAGGAACAATCTAATATAGAACTACTAAATTAGAATAGGGCTCATTTCAATACAATGAAAAAACCAAGAGTAAAATGGAACCCAAGACTGCGAGGAGAAACGGTAATGGAACAATGGGTGGTCTTTAAGGAAGAGATACTTCAGGCACAGACAAGGTACATTCAAACAGGGGTGAAAGGTGAGGGAGCCAAAAACAGGGCATCTTGGATGATGAGAGAGATAGAGATTAAGATATGATGCACGTCATGTGAATTCTTGAAGTGAGAACCAGGACAAATATAATAGGTTACGAAGGGAAGTGAAGAGAAAAATATGACAGGCAAAAAGAAAATAAGAGAATAGAATGCCAATCAACATAAAACGGAATCCAAAACTCTTCTTATGGCATGTAAATTATAGTTGGAGGTGGGGAGGGTCTTATTAGGGACAAAGAAGGTGATCCATGCTTAGAGGCACAGGGCAAGGCTGGAATACTGAACAAGTTCTTTGTATCAGTGTTTACTAAGGAAGAGGGATATGACAAAATATCGATGGAAGCAGAGATAGCAAAGACAATGGACAGTGTGAAAATTGAAATGGAGGAGGTACTGGAAAGGCCGCTCTTGCTTAGGGTGGATAGTTCCCCTGGTACAGATAGCTTGGCATCCCAGGTTGCTAAAGCAAGTGGGGGTGGAGATAGTGGAAGAGCTTGCCATAATCTTTCAATCTTCCCTCCATGAGGAAGTGCCGAAGGATTGGAGAGTGGCAAATCTGACAACAGTCCTAGCAACTACAGGTCAGTCAGTTTAACATCAGTGATGGGTAAGGTTTTGGAAGCCGTAGTCAGGGAAAAGAAAAATTAACCCGGCACTCTGAGAGCTTTAAGTTAATTAAGCAGAGCCAGCACAGATTTGTAAAAGGCAGGCTAATCTAGCTGAAATTTTTGATGAAGTTACAGAAAACTAATCAAATGCCATAGCATAACAAAGGATACTCATTGGGTGATATTCCAAAATTGAAACCTAATTAAGCAAAACACAATAAAGATAGCAGGGCAGGTGATGTGCTGTAGCTGTGGTATGCGGGGTCTGGTGGACACCAGTCTGATGGAAACTACTTCTGCATGCAAGTGGAGTCTACTTATGGTTTGATCTGGTTTCTGAGTCTGCAGCTCGAGGAGCTTGGGCTCAGAGTTGTTGTGTTGGGGTCTGAGCACCGGACATTGCAATGCATTGGGGAAGGGCAAAGTTACCGGACACCAGGGGGAGTCACATACCTTAGGCAAGGTACTTCAGACTTGGTCAATGGTCAGGAACAGGACGGTCAGACTAAGAGAGAGGCAGGAATAGGGACCCAAAAGGGAGTAATGTAGGCTTTATTACTTGACCAATAGGTTTGATGTTCTTGCAGCTTGGTGTGGACGAGGGCAGGGGCTGCAGGGAGGATGAGCAAACTGACTACGGCACCATGGATCAGATTGCCAATCACGTGGGGACAAGTAAAAATAAATGTATTTGTAGTAGGGGACATTATAGTTCGAAGGATCTATGTTCTCCGTTCTCTGCAACCAAGGGCTTGAGTGCTGATGGCTATGCTATTTACTTGGTGCCAGGATTCAGGGCAAACAAGGAACTGCAATGAGAGGGGGAAGATGCAGTTGTCATGGTCCATGTGGGTATGCAGGACCAAGAAAGAGGTACTGCTAAGGGATTATGAGCAGCTAGGGGCTTTACTAAAAAAGCAGAGCCACAAAGGTGATGATCTCTGGATTACTTACTGATCCACAAGCAAATTAGCACAGGGTAAACAAGGTTAAAAAGTTGAATACGAGGATCACCATGGCTAATCCCCCCTAATTTACACATCTTTGGACACTGAGGGGCAATTTATCATGCCTAATCCATTTAACCCACACGTGTTTGGACTGTGGGAGGAAACCGGAGCACCTGGCGGCACGGTAGCACAGTGGTTAGCACTGCTGCTTCACAGCTCCAGGGTCCCGGGTTCGATTCCCGGCTCGGGTCACTGTCTGTGTGGAGTTTGCACATTCTCCTCGTGTCTGCGTGGGTTTCCTCCGGGTGCTCCGGTTTCCTCCCACAGTCCAAAGATGTGCGGGTTAGGTTGATTGGCCAGGTTAAAAATTGCCCCTTAGAGTCCTGTGATGCGTAGGTTAGTGGGATTAGCGGGTAAAATATGTGGGGTGGGATTGTGGTCGGTGCAGACTCGATGGGCCGAATGGCCTCCTTCTGCACTGTAGGGTTTCTATGATTCTATGATTCACCTGGGGGAAACCAGGCAGACACAGGGAGAATGTGCAAACTCCGCACAGACAGTGACCCGAGGCCGGAATCGAACCCGGGTCCCTGGCGCTGTGAGGCAGCAGTGCTAACCACTGTGCCACCGTGCTGCACAAATTGGAGGTGTTTTCCTACATAACAGCAGCAACTTTACTCAAAAACAGAGAAGTGTTCGAAGGACGTGTGATATAAATGTAAATTCTTTCTCCTCCAAAGTTAGGGTGATTCCTCCCCATCACCCCCTCACTACTCCCATTCCCATGGTCCGATGTCTAGAATAGGGAAATGATAGATTAGAGTTTGCTCTGTGTCTCATTCCCTGTCACCCGCTCTTACCCCTTGAGAACTGACTCGGATGAGAACACGCCTGTATATTTAACATAGGCTAATTTCCCGAGGCGATTCACAGAGGCCTAGCACAATATAACAGGAGCTCAGACCAAAAAGGAGGTAGAAAGAGTGGATATGAGTGTTTGAAAGGAGGAAGGGAGGAGAGAGAGCGGTGGAAATCCCACAAAGTGAGGCCAAACTGAGAACATGGCTGCCAGATGTGGAGTCAATCAGGGAGAGGGAGATGATGGGGGTTATACAGAGGCCAGGGTTTGGGGAAGGTCAGAGGACTACAGTGGGTTGTAGAGGTAAGGACCAAAAAAAACCATTTAAATATGAGAGTGAGAATTTTAAAATTGACTCCAATGTAAGTCAGCGATTACAGGAGGGGACAGGGACGACGACAAGGGTTTGAGCAGCAGTGGAGCTGGGGTGGCATTGGGCAAGAGTGATAGGGTGCTACGGCTGCCTTCAAACTGACTGGAGCTGGGTTCAGTCCAATCTCAGGGTTAACTCTAGATTCCCTGAGTATTGACCACATTGTGCATTGGGGTCTGGAGTCACAAGCGAGGCGCAGACTGGGCAGTGTAACTAAGGGGACACCGGGGTTCTTGCACTGATCATCAGATTACTGAAGTGACATTACCACTGGGCGATCCTAGCTGATACTCGGCTCCATTCCAAAACAAGAGTGCCTATTCTTATAATACCCAGCAGGTGGAGCTGATGTGCTGTTTATATTCAAGGTGAGCAAATTGACAGCACAGAGACAGGCCATTCGGCCCAAACTGCTCTCTGCCAGTATCCCTACTCCACCCCCTCTTCATCTCACCCTGGCAGAATACCTTTCTATTCCTTTCTCCCCTATTTGTTGGATTAATGCTCTTCACCGTGCGATAGCGAGTTCCACATTCTCACCAGATTCGCAGGGTAAATTTTGACTTCCCAATGGGATTTATCAGTGACTGTCACAGGTGGCCAGGTGGAGTTAAGTTTCAGATCTTTCCTCATCTAATTTAATGCTGGAACAGGCTCAAGGGGCTGAATGGCCTCCTCCTGTCCCTATGATGCTGTTTTGATGTTTATGACTCTCCCAGTCCTGGTCGCTGCACAAGAGGAAGCATCTTCTCTCTCAGCAGATCACCCCTCAGTCTTCCCTGTCCCAGAAATTCCTGTTTGTTATATATTTCAGGGTCACACTTGTCAATCTTGCTGCTTTTCTTCTCCTGTGTTTCTATAGCTTGATTATAATAAAGGCAAGAGCTCATTGTGTGGTGTTACTAAGATCTAACACCAGCTTAATACAACCACTCTATATTGTAATGCTACGTCTCCGTGAACACGAGTGATCCGGATTACAAACCAGCCGAAGGGACTGTAGGGAGGGGGTCTTCCTCAGATTGGCATGAATCTCCTCACAGCGGAGTTCCCCAGACGCATTCTCTGCTGAGCGGCTGTTAATTTGCTCCAGGCTGGACGATCGGAATCTGCTCAGTTTATTCACTGTGTTGTGTCCCAGCGTGGAGAAGAATGCTCGCAGGGCGGAGCTGGATTTCTGCCTCTTTGGACTGTGCCGAGCTCCAGGGTTACTCCCAGTGACACTGAACGAGAAGACAGTGTCCGTCACATGCTGCTCACACTCACACACACAGACACTAATACACACATTCACTCACACACACACACACAGACACTAATACACACATTCACTCACACACACACAGACACTAATACACACATTCACTCACACACACACACACACAGACACTAATACACACATTCACTCACACACACACACACAGACACTAATACACACATTCACTCACACACACTCACACACAGACACTAATACACACATTCACTCACACACACACACACACAGATAGACACTAATACACACACACACACACTAATACACACATTCACTCACACACAGACACTAATACACACATTCACACACACACACACACACACACAGACAGACACTAATACACACACTCACACACAGACACTAATACACACATTCACTCACACGCACACACTCACACACAGAAACTAATACACACATTCACTCACACACACACACAGACACTAATACACACATTCACTCACACGCACACACTCACACACAGACACTAATACACACATCCACTCACACACACACTCACACACAGAAACTAATACACACATTCACTCTCACACACACACACAGACACTAATACACACATTCACTCACAAACAGACACACACACATACACACACACACAGGCACTAATACACACATTCACTCACACACACACACATTCACTGACATGCACACAATAACACACACACAGGCTCATCAATACTTTACATTACAGACAGGGAAAGGGCATGGTCCCACAATCCAAACAGTGAGGGAGGGTGGGTTACACCGGGAATGAGGGAGGGAGGGTGGGCTACACCGGGAGTGAGGGACGGAGGGTGGGCTACACTGTGAGTGAGGGAGTGGGGGTGGGAGGGTGGGTTACACCGGGAGTGAGGGAGGGAGGGTGGGTTACACCATGAGTGAGGGAGAGAGGGTGGGTTACACCGGGAGTGAGGGTTACACCAGGAGTGAGGGAGGGAGGGTGGGCTACACCGGTAGTGAGGGAGAGAGGGTGGGCTCCACCAGGAGTGAGGGAGAGAGGGTGGGTTACACCGGGAGTGAGGGAGGGAGAGTGGGTTACACCGGGAGTGAGTGAGGGAGGGAGGGAGGGTGGGCTACACCGGGAGTGAGTGAGGGAGGGAGGGAGGGTGGGCTACACCGGGAGTGAGGGAGGGAGGGAGGGAGGGTGGGCTACACCAGGAGTGAGGGAGGGAGGTTGGGCTACACCGGGAGCGAGGGAGGGAGGGTGGGTTACATGGGGAGTGAGGGAGGGTGGACAGACTGGCCAATGTCATCTCACGGGGCTGCGGAGAGTGCAGTGGCACTGAGACTCACCCTGGTACCGAATGGCCCTCCGAAGGCCCACTGGCCAGGTAGTGGCTGGGCTCCTCCCCACAGCGGCCTGCTCTGGTTCCTGGCTCGCTGGCATTCGGTCCTGGCAGAGGAGGCTGTGCCAAACTGTGGTGCTCCCCCGGGACTGGAGCTGGATCCTCCTGGCTGGTAGTGTTGTCCTGGGGCCGAATCTTCGCCATCGTGGAATGTCTTTGTGCTTAACGGAAAGAGAGAGAGAAACTGTAACAAAATGTTGTCAGGATCCTGTGATTCTAACTTAAAGCCGATGGGAATTACATGGCCAGCGAATGGAGTGGAGGTAAAACTGTGCTTGGATAACACTCGTGCACAAAATAAACATCTGGGCCACAATTACAACTTTTCACTGGGGCCCCCAGCTCTGATTGGATGTCCTCCTAAAGGTTTCATCATAGAAAGAGTAGAGCAGTGGGGTTAGTCAGTCTTTCAATGGGCTGAATGGCCTCCCTCTGGAATAATCTATAATTCAACCACATCTGCCACCTAACCACGCGCCATTGGTTAGGGGCACATCCATTTTTGTGACATTCCACCTTCTCATGGCCAATCAGGAAGCTGCCAACCCCTCGGTTACTGACAGAATCGACCCAGCAATGCTGCCCAAAACACACTTCCCAGCCGCCCTTCAACTGGACAAAAAGTTTAAAAACAAGAGGATCCTTTGTAAATCGTCCATCTTCATTTTCTAAAAATCAAAATGCTGCAGCTGCTGGAACTCTGAAAAAAAAAGCAGAGAATGCTGGAATTGCCCCACAGCAATTGTGGAGAAGGGGGGGCGGGGGGAGAGAGAGAGAGGGGGGGGGAGAGAGAGAGAGAGGGGGGGGGAGAGAGAGAGAGAGGGGGGGGGAGAGAGAGAGAGAGAGGGGGGGGAGAGAGAGAGAGAGAGGGGGGGGGGGAGGTGCGGGAGGTGGAGAGAGAGAGAGAGGGGGGAGGAGAGAGGGGGGGGGAGAGAGAGAGAGGGGGGGGGGAGGTGCGGGAGGTGGAGAGAGAGAGAGAGAGGGGGGAGGAGAGAGGGGGGGGGGAGAGAGAGAGAGGGGGGGGGAGAGAGAGAGAGAGGGGGGGGAGAGAGAGAGAGAGGGGGGGGGGGAGAGAGAGAGAGAGAGAGGGGGGGGAGGTGCGGGAGGTGGAGAGAGAGAGAGAGAGGGGAGGAGAGAGGGGGGGGGAGAGGGAGAGGGAGGAGGGGGGAAGGGGAGGGGGGGGAAGGGGAGGGGGGGGAAGGGGAGGGGGGGGAAGGGGAGGGGAGGGGGGGAAGAGGAGAGAGGGGGGAGGGAGAGAGATAGTTTCTAGGCCGGATTCGCCTCTCGGACTCTCCAGATTAGCCCACTAGCGATTTCAGAGGTGCACACCCGACTCAAGTTGATTATGTCTGGGATTTTCATTGCTTTACGCAGGGTGAGCTGTAACACAGTGTGAGAGGAGTGTGGATGTGCTGAGGCCTGGTTGAAAGGCCGGACTTGGTTGTCAGGGATAGCAGCCAACTTTGTCCTTGTGGTCTCTAAAGCTTGTCCTCCCTCCCATTCACCACCAACACTGTTATTTGTCATTTATATTAATGATTTGGATGAGAATATAGGAGGCATGGTTACTAAATTTGCAGATGACACTAAGATTGGTGACATAGTGGACAGTGAAGAAAGTTATCTCCAATTGCAACGGGATCTTGATCAATTGGGCCAGTGGGCTGACGAATGGCAGATGGAGTTTAATTTAGACAAATACAAGGTGATGCATTTTGGTAGATCAAACCAGGGCAGGACTTACTCAGTTAATGGTAGGGCGCTGGGGAGAGTTACAGAACAAAGAGATCAAGGGATACATGTTCATAGCTCCTTGAAAGTGGAGTCACAGGTGGACAGAGTGTTAAAGGAGGCATTCGGCATGCTTGGTTTCATCGGTCAGAACATTGAATACAGGAGTTGGGACGTCTTGTTGAAGTTGTACAAGACATTGGTAAGGCCACACTTGGAATACTGTGTGCAATTCTGGTCACCCTATTATAGAAAGGATATTATTAAACTAGAAAGAGTGCAGAAAAGATTTACTAGGATGCTACAAGGACTTGATGGATTGAGTTATAAAGAGAGGTAGGATAGACTGGGACTTTTTTCTCTGGAGCGTAGGAGGCTAAGAGGTGATCTTATAGAGGTCTATAAAATAATGAGGGGCATAGATCAGCTAGATAGTCAATATCTTTTCCCAAAGGTAGGGGAGTCTAATACTAGAGGACATAGGTTTAAGGTGAGAGGGGAGAGATACAGAAGTGTCCAGAGGGGCAATTTTTTCACACAGAGGGTGGTGAGTGTCTGGAACAAGCTGCCAGAGGTAGTAGTAGAGGCGGGTACAATTTTGTCTTTTAAAAAGCATTTAGATAGTTACATGGGTACGATGGGTATAGAGGGATATGGGCCAAATGTGGGCAATTGGGATTAGTTTAGGGGTTTTAAAAAAAAAAGGGCGGCATGAACAAGTTGGGCCGAAGGGCCTGTTTCCATGCTGTAAACCTCTATGACTCTGTGACTCTAACACAGCCCCTCCTCAATGCTCCCTCATATAAGACATGCCACCATTGCCCCATTCATGCCAAGCAAAACCATGAGAATAATGAGATTAAGGCCGAAAAGTGCAAGTGAAAGGAAAGATAATCTTGTTTTAGCTTTTGGATGGCATTTGTTCATCATTCTGCCATTCACTCCTCCGCGAGGAACATTGTTTGTTTCTTTACCCAATCCTGTTAACATTCCCTTTGGTTATTCCCACCAACTCTTATCATCTATTGTCTCCGATCTTCCATCTAATCACAGACCTTCCTTTGTCCACCCTCCTCCCTTTTATCTCCTTGAGATCTGTTACATTTCTAATGTGTCCTGGTTATACTGAAAGATCATCGACTCTGAACATTCACTCTGTTTCCCTTTCCACAGAGGCTGCCTGATCTGTTGGGTTTTCCCAGCACTTTCTGTTTTTGATACTTATCTGGTGTTATGGATCTGTTTGATGTCTCAGTTGATCGGGGTGGCACGGTGGTTAGCACTGCTGCCTCACTGCACCAGGGACCCGGGTTCAATTCCGACCTCGGGTCACTGTCTGTGCGGAGTTTGCACATTCTCCTCGTGTCTGCGTGGGTTTCCTGTGGGTGCTCCGGTTTCCTCCCACAGTCCAAAGATGTGCGGGTTAGGTTGATTGGCCATGCTAAAATTGCCCTTAGTGTCCTGAGATGCGTAGATTAGAGGGATTAGTGGGTAAATATGTAGGGATATGGGGTTAGGGCCTGGGTGGGATTGTGGTCGGTGCAGACTCGATGGGCCAAATGGCCTCTTTCTGCACTGTAGGGATTCTATGTGACTCTATACACCAGACTGTGGGCAGCGCTGTTCTCCAGTCCCATGTTAACCCTTTACATGACAATGACATGCAGTTGCATGCAGCATCATACCAGTTAATATTTCTCACAGCACTGATGTGGAGGTCAGTTTTGCAGACAATGAGGGTAATCCTGGAAGAGTTATGATCAGCTGAGCCAGTGCAGGCATTTAAAATGGCGAATTGCAGATGGCACAAAGGTTCCTCTAATGGGAGCAATGAGCCAAAGTTCCGTGAGGCGGCCAGTAGGAAAAGGAACCGTACCTCAGCCGGAGTCACATGATGGGGGGGGGGGGCATCGAGGGGTCTGCCAGGATTTCCTGCTATGAATGGTGGGCAGCATCGACACCGTGAGTTGGTGGGCAGCGGTTTCTCTTACACACATTCCCGTAGGAAATGAGCCGCAGCTCATTAGTCAGAAATGGGCCCCTTGCCAGCAATCTGTGCTGTGACTAAATCAGCACTAATTGCAACACATCATTTGCAATTTCCCATAACATTAGCAGAATTCCCTCATACAAGCTGCTAATGAAGATTACACCTGTCACATCAGTTCCTGATCAATGTGCTCAAACAGGAGGGTAACCCACCTGAATACAGCATCAGATTGCTGACTGGTGTTCATTTTCCCACCCATTTTTCCTCCACAAACTAAGGTATAGACATTCAATTTCTTTGCAGAGTTCCCCTGGGGGTTGCTTTGAGCTGGACTAGCCATTTAAATATTGTGTCAACGAGAGTAGGTCAGACGCTGGATGAGTAACTCACTTCCTGACTCCCCAAAGCCTGCCCACCATCTACAAGGCCCGAGTCAGGAGTGTGATGGAATGTTCTCCATTTGCCTGGATGATGCAGCTCCAGCAACACTCCAGAACCTCAACACCATCCAGGACAAAGCAGCCCTGCTTGATTGGCACCCCATCCACCACCTTCAACATTCACACTCTTCACCACCAATGACAGTGGCAGCAGTGTGTACCATCTACAAGATGCACCGCAGCAACTCACCAAAGCTTCTTCGACAGGACCTTCCAAACCCACAATCACTAAAAGATAAAAGCAGCAAATGTGTGGAAAAACCACCACCTGGAAGTCACTCACTATTCTGACTTAGAAATGTTTCATCATTGGTTCATTATTGCTGGAACTCCCTCGCTAACAGCATGGTGGATGTACCTACACCACATGGATGCAGTGGTTCACGAAGGCAGCTCACCACCACCTTCTCAAGGGCAACTAAAGATGGGCAATAGATGCAGCATTCATGCACCACCAATGATGGATGCGAGACAGCATCATCAGACATGGATGAAGGCATCCACATAAACATCCATGCAAAATATGGCTGAATTTGGGGTGAACTGTAACCCGGCACTGACTCTGGGATACGCTGTAACCCGGCACTGACTCTGGGATACACTGTAACCCGGCACTGACTCTGGGATACACTGTAACCCGGCACTGACTCTGGGATACGCTGTAACCCGGCACTGACTCTGGGATACACTGTAACCCGGCACTGACTCTGGGATACGCTGTAACCCGGCACTGACTCTGGGATACACTGTAACCCGGCACTGACTCTGGGATACACTGTAACCCGGCACTGACTCTGGGATACACTGTTACCCGGCACTGACTCTGGGATACGCTGGAACCCGGCACTGACTCTGGGATACACTGTAACCCGGCACTAACTCTGGGATACACTGTAACCCGGCACTGACTCTGGGATACACTGTAACCCGGCACTGACTCTGGGATACACTGTAACCCGGCACTGACTCTGGGATACACTGTAACCCGGCACTGACTCTGGGATACGCTGTAACCCGGCACTGACTCTGGGATACACTGTAACCCGGCACTGACTCTGGGATACACTGTAACCCGGCACTGACTCTGGGATACGCTGTAACCCGGCACTGACTCTGGGATACACTGTAACCCGGCACTGACTCTGGGATACGCTGTAACCCGGCACTGACTCTGGGATACACTGTAACCCGGCACTGACTCTGGGATACACTGTAACCCGGCACTGACTCTGGGATACACTGTAACCCGGCACTGACTCTGGGATACACTGTAACCCGGCACTGACTCTGGGATACACTGTAACCCGGCACTGACTCTGGGATACACTGTAACCTGGCACTGACTCTGGGATACACTGTAACCCGGCACTGTCTCTGGGATACACAGTAACCCGGCACTGACTCTGGGATACGCTGTAACCCGGCACTGACTCTGGGATACACAGTAACCCGGCACTGACTCTGGGATACACAGTAACCCGGCACTGACTCTGGGATACACTGTAACCCGGCACTGACTCTGGGATACACTGTAACCCGGCACTGACTCTGGGATACACTGTAACCCGGCACTGACTCTGGGATACGCTGTAACCCGGCACTGACTCTGGGATACACTGTAACCCGGCACTGACTCTGGGATACACAGTAACCCGGCACTGACTCTGGGATACACTGTAACCCGGCACTGACTCTGGGATACACTGTAACCCGGCACTGACTCTGGGATACACTGTAACCCGGCACTGACTCTGAGATACACTGTAACCCGGCACTGACTCTGGGATACACTGTAACCCGGCACTGTCTCTGGGATACGCAGTAACCCGGCACTGACTCTGGGATACACTGTAACCCGGCACTGTCTCTGGGATACACAGTAACCCGGCACTGACTCTGGCATACGCTGTAACCCGGCACTGACTCTGGGATACACTGTAACCCGGCACTGACTCTGGGATACACTGTAACCCGGCACTGACTCTGGGATACACTGTAACCCGGCACTGACTCTGGGATACACTGTAACCCGGCACTGACTCTGGGATACACTGTAACCCGGCACTGTCTCTGGGATACACAGTAACCCGGCACTGACTCTGGGATACACTGTAACCCGGCACTGACTCTGGGATACACTGTAACCCGGCACTGACTCTGGGATACGCTGTAACCCGGCACTGACTCTGGGATACACAGTAACCCGGCACTGACTCTGGGATACACTGTAACCCGGCACTGACTCTGGGATACACTGTAACCCGGCACTGACTCTGGGATACACTGTAACCCGGCACTGACTCTGGGATACACTGTAACCCGGCACTGACTCTGGGATACGCTGTAACCCGGCACTGTCTCTGGGATACACAGTAACCCGGCACTGACTCTGGGATACGCTGTAACCCGGCACTGACTCTGGGATACACTGTAACCCGGCACTGACTCTGGGATACACTGTAACCCGGCACTGACTCTGGGATACACAGTAACCCGGCACTGACTCTGGGATACACTGTAACCCGGCACTGACTCTGGGATACACAGTAACCCGGCACTGACTCTGGGATACACTGTAACCCGGCACTGACTCTGGGATACACTGTAACCCGGCACTGACTCTGGGATACACTGTAACCCGGCACTGACTCTGGGATACACATTAACCCGGCACTGACTCTGGGATACGCTGTAACCCGGCACTGACTCTGGGATACACTGTAACCCGGCACTGACTCTGGGATACACTGTAACCCGGCACTGTATCTGGGATACGCAGTAACCCGGCACTGACTCTGGCATACGCTGTAACCCGGCACTGACTCTGGGATACACAGTAACCCGGCACTGACTCTGGGATACACTGTAACCCGGCACTGACTCTGGGATACACTGTAACCCGGCACTGACTCTGGGATACACTGTAACCCGGCACTGACTCTGGGATACACATTAACCCGGCACTGACTCTGGGATACGCTGTAACCCGGCACTGATTCTGGGATACGCTGTAACCCGGCACTGACTCTGGGATACACTGTAACCCGGCACTGTCTCTGGGATACACAGTAATCCGGCACTGACTCTGGGATACACTGTAACCCGGCACTGACTCTGGGATACACTGTAACCCGGCACTGACTCTGGGATACACTGTAACCCGGCACTGACTCTGGGATACGCTGTAACCCGGCACTGACTCTGGGATACACTGTAACCCGGCACTGACTCTGGGATACGCTGTAACCCGGCACTGACTCTGGGATACGCTGTAACCCGGCACTGACTCTGGGATACGCTGTAACCCGGCACTGACTCTGGGATACACTGTAACCCGGCACTGACTCTGGGATACACTGTAACCCGGCACTGACTCTGGGATACACTGTAACCCGGCACTGACTCTGGGACGCACTGTAACCCGGCACTGACTCTGGGACGCACTGTAACCCGGCACTGACTCTGGGATACACTGTAACCCGGCACTGACTCTGGGATACACTGTAACCCGGCACTGACTCTGGGATACGCTGTAACCCGGCACTGACTCTGGGATACACTGTAACCCGGCACTGACTCTGGGATACACTGTAACCCGGCACTGACTCTGGGATACACTGTAACCCGGCACTGACTCTGGGATACACTGTAACCCGGCACTGACTCTGGGATACACTGTAACCCGGCACTGACTCTGGGATACGCTGTAACCCGGCACTGTCTCTGGGATACACAGTAACCCGGCACTGACTCTGGGATACGCTGTAACCCGGCACTGACTCTGGGATACACAGTAACCCGGCACTGACTCTGGGATACGCTGTAACCCGGCACTGACTCTGGGATACGCTGTAACCCGGCACTGACTCTGGGATACACTGTAACCCGGCACTGACTCTGGGATACACTGTAACCCGGCACTGACTCTGGGATACACTGTAACCCGGCACTGACTCTGGGATACACAGTAACCCGGCACTGACTCTGGGATACGCTGTAACCCGGCACTGACTCTGGGATACACAGTAACCCGGCACTGACTCTGGGATACACTGTAACCCGGCACTGACTCTGGGATACAATGTAACCCGGCACTGACTCTGGGATACACTGTAACCCGGCACTGTCTCTGGGATACACTGTAACCCGGCACTGACTCTGGGATACACTGTAACCCGGCACTGTCTCTGGGATACACAGTAACCCGGCACTGACTCTGGGATACGCTGTAACCCGGCACTGACTCTGGGATACACAGTAACCCGGCACTGACTCTGGGATACACTGTAACCCGGCACTGACTCTGGGATACACTGTAACCCGGCACTGACTCTGGGATACACTGTAACCCGGCACTGACTCTGGGATACACTGTAACCCGGCACTGACTCTGGGATACACTGTAACCCGGCACTGACTCTGGGATACACTGTAACCCGGCACTGACTCTGGGATACACTGTAACCCGGCACTGACTCTGGGATACACTGTAACCCGGCACTGACTCTGGGATACACTGTAACCCGGCACTGACTCTGGGATACACTGTAACCCGGCACTGACTCTGGGATACACTGTAACCCGGCACTGACTCTGGGATACACTGTAACCCGGCACTGACTCTGGGATACACTGTAACCCGGCACTGACTCTGGGATACACTGTAACCCGGCACTGACTCTGGGATACACTGTAACCCGGCACTGACTCTGGGATACGCTGTAACCCGGCACTGACTCTGGGATACACTGTAACCCGGCACTGACTCTGGGATACACTGTAACCCGGCACTGACTCTGGGATACACTGTAACCCGGCACTGTCTCTGGGATACGCAGTAACCCGGCACTGACTCTGGGATACGCTGTAACCCGGCACTGACTCTGGGATACACAGTAAACCGGCACTGACTCTGGGATACACTGTAACCCGGCACTGACTCTGGGATACACTGTAACCCGGCACTGACTCTGGGATACACTGTAACCCGGCACTGACTCTGGGATACACTGTAACCCGGCACTGACTCTGGGATACACTGTAACCCGGCACTGACTCTGGGACGCACTGTAACCCGGCACTGACTCTGGGATACGCTGTAACCCGGCACCGACTCTGGGATACGCCGTAACCCGGCACTGACTCTGGGATACACTGTAACCCGGCACTGACTCTGGGATACACTGTAACCCGGCACTGACTCTGGGATACACTGTAACCCGGCACTGACTCTGGGATACGCTGTAACCCGGCACTGACTCTGGGATACACTGTAACCCGGCACTGACTCTGGGATACGCTGTAACCCGGCACTGACTCTGGGATACGCTGTAACCCGGCACTGACTCTGGGATACACTGTAACCCGGCACTGACTCTGGGATACACTGTTACCCGGCACTGACTCTGGGATACACTGTAACCCGGCACTGACTCTGGGATACACTGTAACCCGGCACTGACTCTGGGATACGCTGTAACCCGGCACTGACTCTGGGATACACTGTAACCCGGCACTGACTCTGGGATACACTGTAACCCGGCACTGACTCTGGGATATACATTAACCCGGCACTGACTCTGGGATACGCTGTAACCCGGCACTGACTCTGGGATACACTGTAACCCGGCACTGACTCTGGGATACACTGTAACCCGGCACTGACTCGGGGATACACTGTAACCCGGCACTGACTCTGGGATACACTGTAACCCGGCACTGACTCTGGGATACACTGTAACCCGGCACTGACTCAGGGATACACTGTAACCCGGCACTGACTCTGGGATACGCTGTAACCCGGCACTGACTCTGGGATACACAGTAACCCGGCACTGACTCTGGGATACGCTGTAACCCGGCACTGACTCTGGGATACACTGTAACCCGGCACTGACTCTGGGATACACTGTAACCCGGCACTGACTCTGGGATACACTGTAACCCGGCACTGACTCTGGGATACACTGTAACCCGGCACTGACTCTGGGATACACATTAACCCGGCACTGACTCTGGGATACGCTGTAACCCGGCACTGATTCTGGGATACACTGTAACCCGGCACTGACTCTGGGATACGCTGTAACCCGGCACTGACTCTGGGATACGCTGTAACCCGGCACTGACTCTGGGATACGCTGTAACCCGGCACTGACTCTGGGATACACAGTAACCCGGCACTGACTCTGGGATACGCTGTAACCCGGCACTGACTCTGGGATACGCTGTAACCCGGCACTGACTCTGGGATACGCTGTAACCCGGCACTGACTCTGGGATACACTGTAACCCGGCACTGACTCTGGGATACACTGTAACCCGGCACTGACTCTGGGATACACTGTAACCCGGCACTGACTCTGGGATACGCTGTAACCCGGCACTGACTCTGGGATACGCTGTAACCCGGCACTGACTCTGGGATACGCTGTAACCCGGCACTGACTCTGGGATACGCTGTAACCCGGCACTGACTCTGGGATACGCTGTAACCCGGCACTGACTCTGGGATACACTGTAACCCGGCACTGACTCTGGGATACACTGTAACCCGGCACTGACTCTGGGATACACTGTAACCCGGCACTGACTCTGGGACGCACTGTAACCCGGCACTGACTCTGGGACGCACTGTAACCCGGCACTGACTCTGGGATACACTGTAACCCGGCACTGACTCTGGGATACACTGTAACCCGGCACTGACTCTGGGATACGCTGTAACCCGGCACTGACTCTGGGATACACTGTAACCCGGCACTGACTCTGGGATACACTGTAACCCGGCACTGACTCTGGGATACACTGTAACCCGGCACTGACTCTGGGATACACTGTAACCCGGCACTGACTCTGGGATACACTGTAACCCGGCACTGACTCTGGGATACGCTGTAACCCGGCACTGTCTCTGGGATACACAGTAACCCGGCACTGACTCTGGGATACGCTGTAACCCGGCACTGACTCTGGGATACACAGTAACCCGGCACTGACTCTGGGATACGCTGTAACCCGGCACTGACTCTGGGATACACAGTAACCCGGCACTGACTCTGGGATACACTGTAACCCGGCACTGACTCTGGGATACACTGTAACCCGGCACTGACTCTGGGATACACTGTAACCCGGCACTGACTCTGGGATACACTGTAACCCGGCACTGACTCTGGGATACACAGTAACCCGGCACTGACTCTGGGATACACTGTAACCCGGCACTGACTCTGGGATACACTGTAACCCGGCACTGACTCTGGGATACACTGTAACCCGGCACTGTCTCTGGGATACACTGTAACCCGGCACTGACTCTGGGATACACTGTAACCCGGCACTGTCTCTGGGATACACAGTAACCCGGCACTGACTCTGGGATACGCTGTAACCCGGCACTGACTCTGGGATACGCCGTAACCCGGCACTGACTCTGGGATACACTGTAACCCGGCACTGACTCTGGGATACACTGTAACCCGGCACTGTCTCTGGGATACACTGTAACCCGGCACTGACTCTGGGATACACTGTAACCCGGCACTGTCTCTGGGATACACAGTAACCCGGCACTGACTCTGGGATACGCTGTAACCCGGCACTGACTCTGGGATACGCCGTAACCCGGCACTGACTCTGGGATACACTGTAACCCGGCACTGACTCTGGGATACACTGTAACCCGGCACTGACTCTGGGATACACTGTAACCCGGCACTGACTCTGGGATACACTGTAACCCGGCACTGACTCTGGGATACACTGTAACCCGGCACTGACTCTGGGATACACTTTAACCCGGCACTGACTCTGGGATACGCTGTAACCCGGCACTGACTCTGGGATACGCTGTAACCCGGCACTGACTCTGGGATACGCTGTAACCCGGCACTGACTCTGGGATACACTGTAACCCGGCACTGACTCTGGGATACACAGTAACCCGGCACTGACTCTGGGATACACTGTAACCCGGCACTGACTCTGGGATACACTGTAACCCGGCACTGACTCTGGGATACACTGTAACCCGGCACTGACTCTGGGATACACTGTAACCCGGCACTGACTCTGGGATACACTTTAACCCGGCACTGACTCTGGGATACGCTGTAACCCGGCACTGACTCTGGGATACGCTGTAACCCGGCACTGACTCTGGGATACACTGTAACCCGGCACTGACTCTGGGATACGCTGTAACCCGGCACTGACTCTGGGATACGCTGTAACCCGGCACTGACTCTGGGATACGCTGTAACCCGGCACTGACTCTGGGATACACTGTAACCCGGCACTGACTCTGGGATACACTGTAACCCGGCACTGACTCTGGGATACACTGTAACCCGGCACTGACTCTGGGATACACTGTAACCCGGCACTGACTCTGGGATACACTGTAACCCGGCACTGACTCTGGGATACACTGTAACCCGGCACTGACTCTGGGATACACTGTAACCCGGCACTGACTCTTGGATACACTGTAACCCGGCACTGACTCTGGGATACACTGTAACCCGGCACTGACTCTGGGATACACTGTAACCCGGCACTGACTCTGGGATACACTGTAACCCGGCACTGACTCTGGGATACACTGTAACCCGGCACTGACTCTGGGATACACTGCAACCCGGCACTGACTCTGGGATACACTGTAACCCGGCACTGACTCTGGGATACACTGTAACCCGGCACTGACTCTGGGATACGCTGTAACCCGGCACTGACTCTGGGATACACTGTAACCCGGCACTGACTCTGGGATACACTGTAACCCGGCACTGACTCTGGGATACACTGTAACCCGGCACTGACTCTGGGATACACTGTAACCCGGCACTGACTCTGGGATACACTGTAACCCGGCACTGACTCTGGGATACACTGTAACCCGGCACTGTCTCTGGGATACGCAGTAACCCGGCACTGACTCTGGGATACGCTGTAACCCGGCACTGACTCTGGGATACACAGTAAACCGGCACTGACTCTGGGATACACTGTAACCCGGCACTGACTCTGGGATACACTGTAACCTGGCACTGACTCTGGGATACACTGTAACCCGGCACTGACTCTGGGATACACTGTAACCCGGCACTGACTCTGGCATACACTGTAACCCGGCACTGACTCTGGGACGCACTGTAACCCGGCACTGACTCTGGGATACGCCGTAACCCGACACCGACTCTGGGATACGCCGTAACCCGGCACTGACTCTGGGATACACTGTAACCCGGCACTGACTCTGGGATACACTGTAACCCGGCACTGACTCTGGGATACGCTGTAACCCGGCACTGACTCTGGGATACACTGTAACCCGGCACTGACTCTGGGATACGCTGTAACCCGGCACTGACTCTGGGATACGCTGTAACCCGGCACTGACTCTGGGATACGCTGTAACCCGGCACTGACTCTGGGATACACTGTAACCCGGCACTGACTCTGGGATACACTGTTACCCGGCACTGACTCTGGGATACACTGTAACCCGGCACTGACTCTGGGATACACTGTAACCCGGCACTGACTCTGGGATACACTGTAACCCGGCACTGACTCTGGGATACACTGTAACCCGGCACTGACTCTGGGATACACTGTAACCCGGCACTGTCTCTGGGATACACAGTAACCCGGCATTGACTCTGGGATACGCTGTAACCCGGCACTGACTCTGGGATACACAGTAACCCGGCACTGACTCTGGGATACAGTGTAACCCGGCACTGACTCTGGGATACACTGTAACCCGGCACTGACTCTGGGATACACTGTAACCCAGCACTGACTCTGGGATACACTGTAACCCGGCACTGACTCTGGGATACGCTGTAACCCGGCACTGACTCTGGGATACACTGTAACCCGGCACTGACTCTGGGATACACTGTAACCCGGCACTGACTCTGGGATACACTGTAACCCGGCACTGACTCTGGGATACACTGTAACCCGGCACTGACTCTGGGATACACTGTAACCCGGCACTGACTCTGGGATACACTGTAACCCGGCAGTAATGCTCTTTCAGAATGAACAAGAAGGGATTTACAGACATCGGTCTATGTACGGCACGGTGGCACAGTGGTTAGCGCTGCTGCCTCACAGCACCAGGGACCTGGGTTCGATTCCAGCCTTAATCACTGTGTGGAGTTTTCACATTCCACCTGTGACTGCTTGGGTTTCCTCCAGGAGCTCCCGTTTCCTCCCACAATTGAAAGATGTGCAGGTTAGGTGGATTGGCCATGCTAAATTGCCTCTTAGTGTCCCAAGATGAATAGGTTAGATGGATTAGCCGTGGTAAATGAATGGGGTTACAGGGATAGGAAGGCAAGAGGGCCTGGCAAGATACATTGTCAGAGAATCGGTGCAACTTGATGGGTCGAATGGCTTCCTTCTGCACTGTCGGGATTTGATGATCCTCATTGACCCTTTCTTTACCTCTTCAAAACACTCCAGCAAGTTAGTTAAATACAATTTCCCCTTGAGAAATCCATGCTGGCTCTTCCTAATCAACCCACATTTTTTCATGTGACTGCTAATTCTATCCTGAATAATTGTTTCTGGAAATTTGCCCACCACTGATGTTAAACTGGTTGATTGGCCATGCTAAAAATTGCCGTTAGTGTCCTGGGATGTGTAGGTTAGAGGGATTAGTGGGTAAAATCTGTAGGGATATGGGGGTAGGGCCTGGGTGGGATTGTGGTCAGTGCAGACTCGATGGGCCGAATGGCCTCTTTCTGTACTGCAGGGTTTCTATGATTCTACGACTGGTCAGTAATTGCCGGGCTTTTCCTGACAGCCCTTTTTGAACAAGGGTGCAACATTTGCAATTCTCCAGTCCTCTGGTCCCTCCCCTGAGCGTAGAGAAGACTGGAAGATTATGGCCGGCGCCCCTGCAATTTCTATTCTCGCTTCCTTCGATGTATTTCACCCAGTCCCGTTCCCTTGTCAACTTCCAGCACCAACAATCTATTCAACACTTCCTCCTTATCGAATTTGACCCCTTCTCCAGACAGAGCTTCCTTGTCTCTTGCTATCTCCTGGGCAGCATCTACTTCCTTGGTAAACGACAGATGCAAAGTGTTCATTTAATACCTCAGCCATGCCCCCAGCCTCCATATGTAAATCCCCTTTAGGTCCCTAATCACCCTTTGTTACTCTTTTACTATTTATATTTCTCTCAAAGACTTTGGGATTCCCCTTTATGTTGGCTGCCAGTCTTTTCTGATAAATCCTTCTCTCTTCTCCAATGTGCTTTTTCACCTCCCTCTGAAACTTCTGTATTCCTCTTGGTTCTCAATTACTTGACGCCAGTCATGAGCAAACATTTTTTTTCCTCATCTTAATTTCTATCTCCTTTTTCATCCAGGGAGCGCTGGATTTGTTTACCCTAACTTTCCCCTTTAAGAGAAAATACCTTGACTGTGTCTGGACCATTTCTGTTTTGAAGGTAGTCCATTGTTCAGCTTTTCATTCCAGTCTAACTGACCCACCTCCATTCTTGCCCCTTGGAATGTTGGTTCTCCCCCAGTTAATTATTTAACTTTGGACTTCCCATTGATAAACATTATGATACAATGGTCACTGTTTCCTAAATGTTCCCCCATCTACCTGGCCCAGCTCATTTCCAAGAACCAGGTCCAACAGTCTTTCTTGTTGGACTGGACATGTGCTGCAGTCCGAAATTCTCCTGAACACAACCTAGGAACTTTTGCCCCTCTCCGCCCTTTCCACTACCACTGTCTCAGTCTACATTTGGGTAACTAAAATCCCCCATTATAACTACTCCATAATGTTTGCATCTCTCTGTAACTTCCCTACAGATTTGTTCTTCTACATCACTCGTTGGCAGTCTACAGACTTCACCAAGCAATGTATTTGAACACTTTTTGTTCCTTAGCTCCAGCCAAATTGTTTCTGTCCTTGAAACCTCGAGGAAATCTTCGTTCTCCTGCACTCCAATGCTCTCCTTAACCAACAATGTCACCCCTCCTACTTTCCTGAACACCTTGTATCCAGGACTATTTAACACCCAGTCTGTCCCTTCCTTGAGTCAGGTCTCTGTTATCATCACAATGTCATATTTCCACATTGCATTCTGTGCCTGTAACTCCCCAGTCTTGTGCAGTAAGCTCTGTGCATTCACATATCTTCCCCCGGAGTCCTTTGCCAGATTAAAGGCAAAGCGTTTTGATGAGAAACTTGCAGAAAACACTTCCTTGACCTTAACTGGAGGATTGTGTCTGAGCCTGGGCACACAGATGTCGAGGCTTTGGGGAGGGTGAAGTGGAGATTTACCAGAATGGCACCAGGTATGAGGGACTACAGTTATGTGGAGAAACTGGAGGAAGAGGTTGTGATCTCCTTTAGCTGAGAAGGCAATTGGAAGGGAAGGAGCCTGGTGGCAGAGATTACGACCACTTGGCCTTTTGATTACTATAGTTTCCTGATCAGAGGCTGGGGTCATGACAACTCAGTCTGGCAGAGGAGGCCTCAAACAAAGGTTAGGCCAAATTACTCACAAATGCAAAGAGCATAATATCTGCATCAGGCACTGGGAATATACTCCTCTTGTTTTGTGTACACCAATCTGGCAGGCTGCCCACTTCCTGGCCACCGTCTTAGACATACAGTACGTCATTCAAAACCCCCAAAGGTAGTATGCCACTGAACTAGGCCATCATCTCCATACAGCTGTTGCACTGATCAATCAGTAGATATGGTACCAATTGTCCACTCACCTGTTTTGTTGTTCTGTTTTTCAACATGCTCTTCAGGCGAGGAGACAGTCTCTGCACTGGCACTGGTAAGACAGTTTCGGTTCTTGGGAAGTTCGATGGAGTCATGGCGCTCAGAGTACGATAGCTCCTCGTGTGGATCAATGAATTTATTGGCTACCTGCGAGCTTCTCATCCTGATCTCTGACCCGCAGTTTCCTGAACTTTGACCTCTGCTACTGGTCACCGTGCTCCTTGGCAGTCGAACGGCAGAATTCGATAGACAGCGAGCAGAAGTGTCTGAAGTGCACAAGGCAACAGCGTGGTCATTTGGCATCAGTTGCTGAGGTTGGAGGGAAGAAGCTTCCAGAACAGCTTTGGAGTTAGGGGGCTTTCTGTCATCGTCCGGTGGATCTAAGTGAATGAGGCGATACTGAGGAGATGGGCAGGTATCGAGGTGCGTTACAGGCTGGTTCTGTTGACAAGTGGATGGGACTGTCAGGTTAGCTTTGTTATTCATTAGCCTTTTGAGAAGTGGATGTTGACAGCAACTCTTACCTGTAGACTGTGGGTCAGTCAGGTGTGAGCTGAGCACCCTGGGTCTGGTTTGGGAATGGAGAGGAGACGGGATCTCCTTGACCTGATCCTTTCTCTGAGGAAGCAGTGGGTCGTGTGCAGTGGAGATCTCCCAGCTCTGCCTGGAGTTTTGATCCATTGTTGGGGCTGGGGAGTGCGGAGTGAGCTGCTGTCCAGAAGAGATCTCGGAAACCCACTCTGAGCTTGGACTGGCTATGTGATTGACCTTTGACACGCAAACACTGACCACTGCCTTGAGATCAGCAGAGTTCCTGAGCTCCTGACTGCTCTCAACAGGCTCCTCTCTTTGGCAGTGGAGTTGTTGGGCGCAGTCTCCCCTTCCCTCCATGGTTTTCCTTCTGGACTTTGACTTACAGTCAACTGTAGTGCTTCCAGGTTCAAAGGTGACACTGTTCTCCCCATTGCTTCTCCGTGGATGATCAACGTCTTTGGCATTTGGCTCCAAACCGCCTGTAGTCCTCCCATTGCTGCCTGACACAATGGCATAGCAGTATGCTGAGATCTTAGTGTCTTTTCTATCTGCGGTGTTGTCTTGACAAGAAACTGCCACTGCTCCACCGTCAATCACAGAGACATCATCAATGGAAGTCACATCTCCAATATACGTTTCCTTGATGGGTTCGATTCTGACCCTGCGCTCCGACGGAAGAACCCAGCATGGAATGACTCTGGGAGTCAAAGACCCAACTTCTCCAGCCTCCACCGTCAGATTAGTCTTCAAGCCCATTGCAGTCTCCAGGGGAAGTTCATGCTGACTGGGCAGGTAGAGTTCTTTGTCTTGGGGGATGATCCTAATGTCTGGAAACTGATAAGAAGGAGGCTCATAGTTCCTAGCTTTGGAATCTGATATAATGTAAGACCCACAGGAACTGCACTTGCCATCAATGCAGATTGCTGTGTTGAACTGAGGGACGTTTGCCCTGTCCGGCACTTTTTCTCCATTGGTTAATGTGTTGCTCCCACTTCTCCAGGTTGCCCGTCCCTGCATGTTTTTACAGGGAAGTTTACTGGTGTCTCCTAAGCCAGCCTTCAGCAAGCACTCCTTCCTGGGCAACCCATACATCGGAAGGCCAGGCTTTGGTATCGAGCCCCTCAGGCCCCGGCGGATTGAGTACTCAATGCCGCACTTCCTCCGCAGCTGGTAACGGACTTCAGCCTCCTGCGAGGACTCGTCCTCGAACCTTACCCGGCTGGGTGACTGGCTTCGCTTCTTCCGCAGTCCGCAATGTGACTCGCCACTGGAGGAGTCGCTGAGGTTGCCGCTGTTGTGGAGATTTGAGGAGAGTCCATCCCTGGAGTATGGGCCTTTCTTTGGTGAACAGGTGTCGTCTGTACTGGTTTCCCTGCGGAGTGAGCTGAAACAAGTGGTTATTTTAGCAAGCTGCACCATTACAGAACCAAGAGTCCAGCCTGGTGAAGTACTGAGGCAGATGGGTGGCATAACGTGGGTAACAATGCACGGTGCCACAAAGTGGCAATACATTGCTTCTGATGGTGACCCCATATTAAGTCCCTCACACTTTCTTGGAAAGTCACAGGGTCAACTGGAACTAACGGAATGGAGAATGGAAAGAAAATTATTGTTCACCATAGTCACGGCACTACACTGCCCTGGAAGTTAGAAGGTCATGATATCACGTACTCACTCCAGATCAGTGAGGGACAACCTTGGCTAGTGAGTGGGCTGAATGAGTGGCCCTCAAGACTGAAACCAGCTTGTTCACTAACCATGACTCCGTGAATAAATTTTAATACATTTAACATAGACTGAATATTTCATAATGAGTTATAAAAAATGCTTCATCATTTTTATATTCATAGAACTGTCATCAACTTCAAATAGTAAAATAAAATCAAAATCATTCTAGCTATGACTGTAACACGACATTCTTGCTATGACTGTAACACTACATTCTTGCTATGACTGTAACACTATATTCTTGCTATGACTGTAACACTATATTCTTGCTATGACTGTAACACTATATTCTTGCTATGACTGTAACACTACATTCTTGCTATGACTGTAACACTACATTCTTGCTATGACTGTAACACTATATTCTTGCTATGACTGTAACACTATATTCTTGCTATGACTGTAACACTATATTCTTGCTATGACTGTAACACTATATTCTAGCTATGACTGTAACACTATATTCTTGCTATGACTGTAACACTATATTCTTGCTATGACTGTAACACTACATTCTAGCTATGACTGTAACACTACATTCTTGCTATGACTGTAACACTACATTCTTGCTATGACTGTAACACTACATTCTTGCTATGACTGTAACACTACATTCTAGCTATGACTGTAACACTACATTCTAGCTATGACTGTAACACTATATTCTTGCTATGACTGTAACACTATATTCTAGCTATGACTGTAACACTATATTCTTGCTATGACTGTAACACTATATTCTTGCTATGACTGTAACACTACATTCTTGCTATGACTGTAACACTATATTCTAGCTATGACTGTAACACTATATTCTTGCTATGACTGTAACACTATATTCTTGCTATGACTGTAACACTATATTCTTGCTATGACTGTAACACTACATTCTTGCTATGACTGTAACACTACATTCTTGCTATGACTGTAACACTATATTCTTGCTATGACTGTAACACTATATTCTTGCTATGACTGTAACACTACATTCTTGCTATGACTGTAACACTACATTCTTGCTATGACTGTAACACTATATTCTAGCTATGACTGTAACACTATATTCTTGCTATGACTGTAACACTATATTCTTGCTATGACTGTAACACTATATTCTTGCTATGACTGTAACACTACATTCTTGCTATGACTGTAACACTACATTCTTGCTATGACTGTAACACTATATTCTAGCTATGACTGTAACACTATATTCTTGCTATGACTGTAACACTATATTCTTGCTATGACTGTAACACTACATTCTTGCTATGACTGTAACACTACATTCTTGCTATGACTGTAACACTACATTCTTGCTATGACTGTAACACTACATTCTTGCTGTGACTGTAACACTACATTCTTGCTATGACTGTAACACTATATTCTTGCTATGACTGTAACACTACATTCTTGCTATGACTGTAACACTACATTCTTGCTATGACTGTAACACTACATTCTTGCTATGACTGTAACACTACATTCTTGCTATGACTGTAACACTACATTCTTGCTGTGACTGTAACACTACATTCTTGCTATGACTGTAACACTATATTCTAGCTATGACTGTAACACTATATTCCTGCTATGACTGTAACACTACATTCTTGCTATGACTGTAACACTACATTCTTGCTGTGACTGTAACACTACATTCTTGCTATGACTGTAACACTATATTCTTGCTATGACTGTAACACTATATTCTTGCTATGACTGTAACACTACATTCTTGCTATGACTGTAACACTACATTCTAGCTATGACTGTAACACTACATTCTTGCTATGACTGTAACACTATATTCTTGCTATGACTGTAACACTATATTCTAGCTATGACTGTAACACTATATTCTTGCTATGACTGTAACACTATATTCTTGCTATGACTGTAACACTACATTCTTGCTATGACTGTAACACTACATTCTTGCTATGACTGTAACACTATATTCTTGCTATGACTGTAACACTACATTCTTGCTATGACTGTAACACTACATTCTTGCTATGACTGTAACACTATATTCTTGCTGTGACTGTAACACTACATTCTTGCTGTGACTGTAACACTATATTCTTGCTATGACTGTAACACTATATTCTTGCTATGACTGTAACACTATATTCTAGCTATGACTGTAACACTACATTCTTGCTATGACTGTAACACTATATTCTTGCTATGACTGTAACACTACATTCTTGCTATGACTGTAACACTACATTCTTGCTATGACTGTAACACTACATTCTTGCTATGACTGTAACACTATATTCTTGCTATGACTGTAACACTATATTCTTGCTATGACTGTAACACTACATTCTTGCTATGACTGTAACACTATATTCTTGCTATGACTGTAACACTATATTCTTGCTATGACTGTAACACTACATTCTTGCTATGACTGTAACACTATATTCTAGCTATGACTGTAACACTACATTCTTGCTATGACTGTAACACTATATTCTTGCTATGACTGTAACACTACATTCTTGCTATGACTGTAACACTACATTCTTGCTATGACTGTAACACTACATTCTTGCGATGACTGTAACACTACATTCTTGCTATGACTGTAACACTACATTCTAGCTATGACTGTAACACTATATTCTTGCTATGACTGTAACACTACATTCTTGCTATGACTGTAACACTACATTCTTGCTATGACTGTAACACTATATTCTAGCTATGACTGTAACACTACATTCTTGCTATGACTGTAACACTATATTCTTGCTATGACTGTAACACTACATTCTTGCTATGACTGTAACACTACATTCTTGCTATGACTGTAACACTACATTCTTGCGATGACTGTAACACTACATTCTTGCTATGACTGTAACACTACATTCTAGCTATGACTGTAACACTATATTCTTGCTATGACTGTAACACTACATTCTTGCTATGACTGTAACACTACATTCTTGCTATGACTGTAACACTATATTCTTGCTATGACTGTAACACTACATTCTTGCTATGACTGTAACACTACATTCTTGCTATGACTGTAACACTACATTCTTGCTATGACTGTAACACTACATTCTTGCTATGACTGTAACACTACATTCTAGCTATGACTGTAACACTACATTCTTGCTATGACTGTAACACTACATTCTTGCTATGACTGTAACACTACATTCTAGCTATGACTGTAACACTACATTCTTGCTATGACTGTAACACTACATTCTTGCTATGACTGTAACACTACATTCTTGCTATGACTGTAACACTATATTCTTGCTATGACTGTAACACTATATTCTTGCTATGACTGTAACACTACATTCTTGCTATGACTGTAACACTATATTCTTGCTATGACTGTAACACTACATTCTTGCTATGACTGTAACACTATATTCTTGCTATGACTGTAACACTACATTCTTGCTATGACTGTAACACTATATTCTTGCTATGACTGTAACACTATATTCTTGCTATGACTGTAACACTACATTCTTGCTATGACTGTAACACTACATTCTAGCTATGACTGTAACACTACATTCTAGCTATGACTGTAACACTACATTCTTGCTATGACTGTAACACTACATTCTAGCTATGACTGTAACACTACATTCTTGCTATGACTGTAACACTATATTCTTGCTATGACTGTAACACTATATTCTTGCTATGCCTGTAACACTACATTCTTGCTATGGCTGTAACACTATATTCTTGCTATGACTGTAACACGACATTCTTGCTATGACTGTAACACTATATTCTTGCTATGCCTGTAACACTACATTCTTGCTATGACTGTAACACTATATTCTTGCTATGACTGTAACACTACATTCTAGCTATGACTGTAACACTACATTCTTGCTATGACTGTAACACTATATTCTTGCTATGACTGTAACACTACATTCTAGCTATGACTGTAACACTACATTCTTGCTATGACTGTAACACTACATTCTTGCTATGACTGTAACACTACATTCTTGCTATGACTGTAACACTATATTCTTGCTATGCCTGTAACACTACATTCTTGCTATGACTGTAACACTACATTCTTGCTATGACTGTAACACTACATTCTTGCTATGACTGTAACACTATATTCTTGCTATGACTGTAACACTACATTCTTGCTATGACTGTAACACTATATTCTTGCTATGCCTGTAACACTACATTCTTGCTATGACTGTAACACTACATTCTTGCTATGACTGTAACACTACATTCTTGCTATGACTGTAACACTATATTCTTGCTATGCCTGTAACACTACATTCTTGCTATGACTGTAACACTATATTCTTGCTATGCCTGTAACACTACATTCTTGCTATGACTGTAACACTATATTCTTGCTATGCCTGTAACACTACATTCTTGCTATGACTGTAACACTACATTCTTGCTATGACTGTAACACTACATTCTTGCTATGACTGTAACACTATATTCTTGCTATGCCTGTAACACTACATTCTTGCTATGACTGTAACACTACATTCTTGCTATGACTGTAACACTACATTCTAGCTATGACTGTAACACTACATTCTTGCTATGACTGTAACACTATATTCTAGCTATGACTGTAACACTACATTCTTGCTATGACTGTAACACTATATTCTTGCTATGACTGTAACACTACATTCTTGCTATGACTGTAACACTACATTCTTGCTATGACTGTAACACTACATTCTAGCTATGACTGTAACACTATATTCTTGCTATGACTGTAACACTACATTCTTGCTATGACTGTAACACTATATTCTTGCTATGCCTGTAACACTACATTCTTGCTATGACTGTAACACTACATTCTTGCTATGACTGTAACACTACATTCTTGCTATGACTGTAACACTACATTCTTGCTATGACTGTAACACTACATTCTTGCTATGACTGTAACACTACATTCTTGCTATGACTGTAACACTATATTCTAGCTATGACTGTAACACTATATTCTTGCTATGACTGTAACACTACATTCTTGCTATGACTGTAACACTATATTCTTGCTATGACTGTAACACTATATTCTAGCTATGACTGTAACACTATATTCTTGCTATGACTGTAACACTACATTCTTGCTATGACTGTAACACTATATTCTTGCTATGACTGTAACACTATATTCTTGCTATGACTGTAACACTACATTCTTGCTATGACTGTAACACTACATTCTTGCTATGACTGTAACACTACATTCTTGCTATGACTGTAACACTATATTCTTGCTATGACTGTAACACTATATTCTTGCTATGACTGTAACACTACATTCTAGCTATGACTGTAACACTACATTCTTGCTATGACTGTAACACTGTATTCTTGCTATGACTGTAACACTACATTCTTGCTATGACTGTAACACTATATTCTAGCTATGACTGTAACACTACATTCTAGCTATGACTGTAACACTATATTCTAGCTATGACTGTAACACTACATTCTAGCTATGACTGTAACACTACATTCTTGCTATGACTGTAACACTACATTCTAGCTATGACTGTAACACTATATTCTTGCTATGACTGTAACACTACATTCTAGCTATGACTGTAACACTACATTCTTGCTATGACTGTAACACTATATTCTTGCTATGACTGTAACACTACATTCTAGCGATGACTGTAACACTACATTCTAGCTATGACTGTAACACTATATTCTTGCTATGACTGTAACACTACATTCTAGCTATGACTGTAACACTATATTCTTGCTATGACTGTAACACTACATTCTTGCTATGACTGTAACACTATATTCTTGCTATGACTGTAACACTACATTCTTGCTATGACTGTAACACTACATTCTAGCTATGACTGTAACACTATATTCTTGCTATGACTGTAACACTACATTCTTGCTATGACTGTAACACTATATTCTTGCTATGACTGTAACACTACATTCTAGCTATGACTGTAACACTATATTCTTGCTATGACTGTAACACTACATTCTTGCTATGACTGTAACACTATATTCTTGCTATGACTGTAACACTACATTCTTGCTATGACTGTAACACTACATTCTAGCTATGACTGTAACACTATATTCTTGCTATGACTGTAACACTACATTCTTGCTATGACTGTAACACTATATTCTTGCTATGACTGTAACACTACATTCTAGCTATGACTGTAACACTATATTCTTGCTATGACTGTAACACTACATTCTTGCTATGACTGTAACACTACATTCTTGCTATGACTGTAACACTATATTCTTGCTATGACTGTAACACTACATTCTTGCTATGACTGTAACACTACATTCTAGCTATGACTGTAACACTATATTCTTGCTATGACTGTAACACTACATTCTTGCTATGACTGTAACACTATATTCTTGCTATGACTGTAACACTACATTCTAGCTATGACTGTAACACTATATTCTTGCTATGACTGTAACACTACATTCTTGCTATGACTGTAACACTATATTCTTGCTATGACTGTAACACTACATTCTTGCTATGACTGTAACACTATATTCTTGCTATGACTGTAACACTATATTCTAGCTATGACTGTAACACTATATTCTTGCTATGACTGTAACACTATATTCTTGCTATGCCTGTAACACTACATTCTTGCTATGACTGTAACACTACATTCTTGCTATGACTGTAACACTACATTCTTGCTATGACTGTAACACTATATTCTTGCTATGCCTGTAACACTACATTCTTGCTATGACTGTAACACTATATTCTTGCTATGCCTGTAACACTACATTCTTGCTATGACTGTAACACTATATTCTTGCTATGCCTGTAACACTACATTCTTGCTATGACTGTAACACTACATTCTTGCTATGACTGTAACACTACATTCTTGCTATGACTGTAACACTATATTCTTGCTATGCCTGTAACACTACATTCTTGCTATGACTGTAACACTACATTCTTGCTATGACTGTAACACTACATTCTAGCTATGACTGTAACACTACATTCTTGCTATGACTGTAACACTATATTCTAGCTATGACTGTAACACTACATTCTTGCTATGACTGTAACACTATATTCTTGCTATGACTGTAACACTACATTCTTGCTATGACTGTAACACTACATTCTTGCTATGACTGTAACACTACATTCTAGCTATGACTGTAACACTATATTCTTGCTATGACTGTAACACTACATTCTTGCTATGACTGTAACACTATATTCTTGCTATGCCTGTAACACTACATTCTTGCTATGACTGTAACACTACATTCTTGCTATGACTGTAACACTACATTCTTGCTATGACTGTAACACTACATTCTTGCTATGACTGTAACACTACATTCTTGCTATGACTGTAACACTACATTCTTGCTATGACTGTAACACTACATTCTTGCTATGACTGTAACACTACATTCTTGCTATGACTGTAACACTATATTCTAGCTATGACTGTAACACTATATTCTTGCTATGACTGTAACACTACATTCTTGCTATGACTGTAACACTATATTCTTGCTATGACTGTAACACTATATTCTAGCTATGACTGTAACACTATATTCTTGCTATGACTGTAACACTACATTCTTGCTATGACTGTAACACTATATTCTTGCTATGACTGTAACACTATATTCTTGCTATGACTGTAACACTACATTCTTGCTATGACTGTAACACTACATTCTTGCTATGACTGTAACACTACATTCTTGCTATGACTGTAACACTATATTCTTGCTATGACTGTAACACTATATTCTTGCTATGACTGTAACACTACATTCTAGCTATGACTGTAACACTACATTCTTGCTATGACTGTAACACTGTATTCTTGCTATGACTGTAACACTACATTCTTGCTATGACTGTAACACTATATTCTAGCTATGACTGTAACACTACATTCTAGCTATGACTGTAACACTATATTCTAGCTATGACTGTAACACTACATTCTAGCTATGACTGTAACACTACATTCTTGCTATGACTGTAACACTACATTCTAGCTATGACTGTAACACTATATTCTTGCTATGACTGTAACACTACATTCTAGCTATGACTGTAACACTACATTCTTGCTATGACTGTAACACTATATTCTTGCTATGACTGTAACACTACATTCTAGCGATGACTGTAACACTACATTCTAGCTATGACTGTAACACTATATTCTTGCTATGACTGTAACACTACATTCTAGCTATGACTGTAACACTATATTCTTGCTATGACTGTAACACTACATTCTTGCTATGACTGTAACACTATATTCTTGCTATGACTGTAACACTACATTCTTGCTATGACTGTAACACTACATTCTAGCTATGACTGTAACACTATATTCTTGCTATGACTGTAACACTACATTCTTGCTATGACTGTAACACTATATTCTTGCTATGACTGTAACACTACATTCTAGCTATGACTGTAACACTATATTCTTGCTATGACTGTAACACTACATTCTTGCTATGACTGTAACACTATATTCTTGCTATGACTGTAACACTACATTCTTGCTATGACTGTAACACTACATTCTAGCTATGACTGTAACACTATATTCTTGCTATGACTGTAACACTACATTCTTGCTATGACTGTAACACTATATTCTTGCTATGACTGTAACACTACATTCTAGCTATGACTGTAACACTATATTCTTGCTATGACTGTAACACTACATTCTTGCTATGACTGTAACACTACATTCTTGCTATGACTGTAACACTATATTCTTGCTATGACTGTAACACTACATTCTTGCTATGACTGTAACACTACATTCTAGCTATGACTGTAACACTATATTCTTGCTATGACTGTAACACTACATTCTTGCTATGACTGTAACACTATATTCTTGCTATGACTGTAACACTACATTCTAGCTATGACTGTAACACTATATTCTTGCTATGACTGTAACACTACATTCTTGCTATGACTGTAACACTATATTCTTGCTATGACTGTAACACTACATTCTTGCTATGACTGTAACACTATATTCTTGCTATGACTGTAACACTATATTCTAGCTATGACTGTAACACTATATTCTTGCTATGACTGTAACACTATATTCTTGCTATGACTGTAACACTATATTCTAGCTATGACTGTAACACTATATTCTTGCTATGACTGTAACACTATATTCTTGCTATGACTGTAACACTATATTCTAGCTATGACTGTAACACTATATTCTTGCTATGACTGTAACACTATATTCTTGCTATGACTGTAACACTACATTCTAGCTATGACTGTAACACTATATTCTTGCTATGACTGTAACACTACATTCTAGCTATGACTGTAATACTACATTCTTGCTATGACTGTAACACTATATTCTTGCTATGACTGTAACACTATATTCTTGCTATGACTGTAACACTATATTCTTGCGATGACTGTAACACTATATTCTAGCTATGACTGTAACACTATATTCTTGCTATGACTGTAACACTACATTCTAGCTATGACTGTAACACTATATTCTTGCTATGACTGTAACACTACATTCTAGCTATGACTGTAATACTACATTCTTGCTATGACTGTAACACTATATTCTAGCTATGACTGTAACACTATATTCTTGCTATGACTGTAACACTACATTCTAGCTATGACTGTAACACTATATTCTTGCTATGACTGTAACACTACATTCTAGCTATGACTGTAATACTACATTCTTGCTATGACTGTAACACTATATTCTTGCTATGACTGTAACACTGCATTCTAGCTATGACTGTAACACTACATTCTAGCTATGACTGTAACACTACATTCTTGCTATGACTGTAACACTACATTCTAGCTATGACTGTAACACTATATTCTTGCTATGACTGTAACACTACATTCTAGCTATGACTGTAACACTATATTCTAGCTATGACTGTAACACTATATTCTTGCTATGACTGTAACACTACATTCTTGCTATGACTGTAACACTACATTCTAGCTATGACTGTAATACTACATTCTTGCTATGACTGTAACACTATATTCTTGCTATGACTGTAACACTACATTCTAGCTATGACTGTAACACTACATTCTAGCTATGACTGTAACACTATATTCTTGCTATGACTGTAACACTACATTCTTGCTATGACTGTAACACTACATTCTAGCTATGACTGTAACACTATATTCTTGCTATGACTGTAACACTACATTCTTGCTATGACTGTAACACTATATTCTTGCTAGACTGTAACACTACATTCTAGCTATGACTGTAACACTATATTCTAGCTATGACTGTAACACTATATTCTTGCTATGACTGTAACACTATATTCTTGCTATGACTGTAACACTATATTCTTGCTATGACTGTAACACTATATTCTTGCTATGACTGTAACACTACATTCTAGCTATGACTGTAACACTATATTCTAGCTATGACTGTAACACTACATTCTTGCTATGACTGTAACACTACATTCTTGCTATGACTGTAACACTACATTCTAGCTATGACTGTAACACTATATTCTAGCTATGACTGTAACACTATATTCTTGCTATGACTGTAACACTACATTCTAGCTATGACTGTAACACTACATTCTAGCTATGACTGTAACACTACATTCTTGCTATGACTGTAACACTACATTCTTGCTATGACTGTAACACTACATTCTTGCTATGACTGTAACACTACATTCTAGCTATGACTGTAACACTATATTCTTGCTATGACTGTAACACTATATTCTTGCTATGACTGTAACACTACATTCTAGCTATGACTGTAACACTACATTCTAGCTATGACTGTAACACTACATTCTTGCTATGACTGTAACACTATATTCTTGCTATGACTGTAACACTACATTCTTGCTATGACTGTAACACTACATTCTAGCTATGACTGTAACACTATATTCTAGCTATGACTGTAACACTACATTCTAGCTATGACTGTAACACTACATTCTAGCTATGACTGTAACACTACATTCTAGCTATGACTGTAACACTACTATTCTAGCTATGACTGTAACACTATATTCTTGCTATGACTGTAACACTATATTCTTGCTATGACTGTAACACTATATTCTAGCTATGACTGTAACACTATATTCTTGCTATGACTGTAACACTAATTCTAGCTATGACTGTAACACTATATTCTTGCTATGACTGTAACACTATATTCTAGCTATGACTGTAACACTATATTCTTGCTATGACTGTAACACTATATTCTAGCTATGACTGTAACACTATATTCTAGCTATGACTGTAACACTATATTCTTGCTATGACTGTAACACTACATTCTAGCTATGACTGTAATACTATATTCTTGCTATGACTGTAACACTACATTCTAGCTATGACTGTAACACTATATTCTTGCTATGACTGTAACACTATATTCTTGCTATGACTGTAACACTACATTCTAGCTATGACTGTAACACTATATTCTTGCTATGACTGTAACACTACATTCTAGCTATGACTGTAACACTACATTCTAGCTATGACTGTAACACTATATTCTTGCTATGACTGTAACACTATATTCTTGCTATGACTGTAACACTACATTCTAGCTATGACTGTAACACTACATTCTAGCTATGACTGTAACACTATATTCTTGCTATGACTGTAACACTATATTCTTGCTATGACTGTAACACTACATTCTAGCTATGACTGTAACACTATATTCTTGCTATGACTGTAACACTACATTCTAGCTATGACTGTAACACTACATTCTAGCTATGACTGTAACACTATATTCTTGCTATGACTGTAACACTACATTCTAGCTATGACTGTAACACTACATTCTAGCTATGACTGTAACACTATATTCTTGCTATGACTGTAACACTATATTCTTGCTATGACTGTAACACTACATTCTAGCTATGACGGTAACACTATATTCTTGCTATGACTGTAACACTACATTCTAGCTATGACTGTAACACTACATTCTAGCTATGACTGTAACACTATATTCTTGCTATGACTGTAACACTATATTCTAGCTATGACTGTAACACTATATTCTTGCTATGACTGTAACACTACATTCTAGCTATGACTGTAACACTATATTCTAGCTATGACTGTAACACTATATTCTTGCTATGACTGTAACACTATATTCTTGCTATGACTGTAACACTACATTCTAGCTATGACTGTAACACTACATTCTAGCTATGACTGTAACACTATATTCTTGCTATGACTGTAACACTACATTCTAGCTATGACTGTAACACTACATTCTAGCTATGACTGTAACACTATATTCTTGCTATGACTGTAACACTACATTCTTGCTATGACTGTAACACTACATTCTTGCTATGACTGTAACACTATATTCTTGCTATGACTGTAACACTACATTCTAGCTATGACTGTAACACTACATTCTAGCTATGACTGTAACACTATATTCTTGCTATGACTGTAACACTACATTCTTGCTATGACTGTAACACTATATTCTAGCTATGACTGTAACACTATATTCTTGCTATGACTGTAACACTATATTCTTGCTATGACTGTAACACTACATTCTTGCTATGACTGTAACACTACATTCTAGCTATGACTGTAACACTATATTCTTGCTATGACTGTAACACTACATTCTTGCTATGACTGTAACACTATATTCTTGCTATGACTGTAACACTATATTCTTGCTATGACTGTAACACTATATTCTTGCTATGACTGTAACACTACATTCTAGCTATGACTGTAACACTATATTCTTGCTATGACTGTAACACTACATTCTTGCTATGACTGTAACACTATATTCTTGCTATGACTGTAACACTACATTCTAGCTATGACTGTAACACTACATTCTAGCTATGACTGTAACACTATATTCTTGCTATGACTGTAACACTATATTCTTGCTATGACTGTAACACTATATTCTTGCTATGACTGTAACACTACATTCTAGCTATGACTGTAACACTATATTCTTGCTATGACTGTAACACTACATTCTTGCTATGACTGTAACACTATATTCTTGCTATGACTGTAACACTACATTCTAGCTATGACTGTAACACTACATTCTAGCTATGACTGTAACACTATATTCTTGCTATGACTGTAACACTATATTCTTGCTATGACTGTAACACTATATTCTTGCTATGACTGTAACACTACATTCTAGCTATGACTGTAACACTATATTCTTGCTATGACTGTAACACTACATTCTTGCTATGACTGTAACACTATATTCTTGCTATGACTGTAACACTACATTCTAGCTATGACTGTAACACTATATTCTTGCTATGACTGTAACACTATATTCTTGCTATGACTGTAACACTACATTCTAGCTATGACTGTAACACTACATTCTAGCTATGACTGTAACACTATATTCTTGCTATGACTGTAACACTATATTCTTGCTATGACTGTAACACTACATTCTTGCTATGACTGTAACACTACATTCTTGCTATGACTGTAACACTATATTCTTGCTATGACTGTAACACTATATTCTTGCTATGACTGTAACACTATATTCTTGCTATGACTGTAACACTACATTCTTGCTATGACTGTAACACTATATTCTTGCTATGACTGTAACACTACATTCTAGCTATGACTGTAACACTACATTCTTGCTATGACTGTAACACTACATTCTAGCTATGACTGTAACACTACATTCTAGCTATGACTGTAACACTACATTCTAGCTATGACTGTAACACTACATTCTTGCTATGACTGTAACACTATATTCTTGCTATGACTGTAACACTACATTCTTGCTATGACTGTAACACTATATTCTTGCTATGACTGTAACACTATATTCTTGCTATGACTGTAACACTATATTCTTGCTATGACTGTAACACTACATTCTTGCTATGACTGTAACACTATATTCTTGCTATGACTGTAACACTATATTCTTGCTATGACTGTAACACTACATTCTTGCTATGACTGTAACACTATATTCTTGCTATGACTGTAACACTACATTCTTGCTATGACTGTAACACTATATTCTAGCTATGACTGTAACACTACATTCTTGCTATGACTGTAACACTACATTCTTGCTATGACTGTAACACTACATTCTTGCTCTGACTGTAACACTACATTCTTGCTATGACTGTAACACTACATTCTTGCTATGACTGTAACACTACATTCTTGCTATGACTGTAACACTATATTCTTGCTATGACTGTAACACTACATTCTTGCTATGACTGTAACACTACATTCTTGCTATGACTGTAACACTACATTCTTGCTATGACTGTAACACTATATTCTTGCTATGACTGTAACACTACATTCTTGCTATGACTGTAACACTACATTCTTGCTATGACTGTAACACTACATTCTTGCTATGACTGTAACACTATATTCTTGCTATGACTGTAACACTACATTCTTGCTATGACTGTAACACTACATTCTTGCTATGACTGTAACACTATATTCT
This sequence comes from Mustelus asterias, assembly GCF_964213995.1. Lineage (NCBI taxonomy): Eukaryota > Metazoa > Chordata > Chondrichthyes > Carcharhiniformes > Triakidae > Mustelus > Mustelus asterias. The sequence continues at coordinate 52,657,272 of NC_135808.1, read as the reverse complement.
TGCTATGACTGTAACACTACATTCTTGCTATGACTGTAACACTATATTCTTGCTATGACGGTAACACTACATTCTTGCTATGACTGTAACACTACATTCTTGCTATGACTGTAACACTATATTCTTGCTATGACTGTAACACTACATTCTTGCTATGACTGTAACACTACATTCTTGCTATGACTGTAACACTACATTCTTGCTATGACTGTAACACTATATTCTTGCTATGACTGTAACACTACATTCTTGCTATGACTGTAACACTACATTCTTGCTATGACTGTAACACTACATTCTTGCTATGACTGTAACACTATATTCTTGCTATGACTGTAACACTACATTCTTGCTATGACTGTAACACTATATTCTTGCTATGACTGTAACACTACATTCTAGCTATGACTGTAACACTATATTCTTGCTATGACTGTAACACTACATTCTTGCTATGACTGTAACACTACATTCTTGCTATGACTGTAACACTACATTCTTGCTATGACTGTAACACTACATTCTTGCTATGACTGTAACACTATATTCTAGCTATGACTGTAACACTATATTCTTGCTATGACTGTAACACTACATTCTTGCTATGACTGTAACACTACATTCTTGCTATGACTGTAACACTACATTCTTGCTATGACTGTAACACTACATTCTAGCTATGACTGTAACACTACATTCTTGCTATGACTGTAACACTACATTCTTGCTATGACTGTAACACTACATTCTTGCTATGACTGTAACACTACATTCTAGCTATGACTGTAACACTACATTCTTGCTATGACTGTAACACTACATTCTTGCTATGACTGTAACACTACATTCTTGCTATGACTGTAACACTATATTCTAGCTATGACTGTAACACTATATTCTAGCTATGACTGTAACACTATATTCTTGCTATGACTGTAACACTACATTCTTGCTATGACTGTAACACTACATTCTAGCTATGACTGTAACACTATATTCTTGCTATGACTGTAACACTACATTCTTGCTATGACTGTAACACTACATTCTAGCTATGACTGTAACACTACATTCTTGCTATGACTGTAACACTACATTCTTGCTATGACTGTAACACTACATTCTTGCTATGACTGTAACACTACATTCTTGCTATGACTGTAACACTATATTCTTGCTATGACTGTAACACTATATTCTTGCTATGACTGTAACACTACATTCTTGCTATGACTGTAACACTATATTCTAGCTATGACTGTAACACTATATTCTTGCTATGACTGTAACACTACATTCTTGCTATGACTGTAACACTATATTCTTGCTATGACTGTAACACTATATTCTAGCTATGACTGTAACACTACATTCTTGCTATGACTGTAACACTATATTCTTGCTATGACTGTAACACTATATTCTAGCTATGACTGTAACACTATATTCTTGCTATGACTGTAACACTATATTCTTGCTATGACTGTAACACTATATTCTAGCTATGACTGTAACACTATATTCTTGCTATGACTGTAACACTACATTCTTGCTATGACTGTAACACTACATTCTTGCTATGACTGTAACACTATATTCTAGCTATGACTGTAACACTATATTCTTGCTATGACTGTAACACTACATTCTTGCTATGACTGTAACACTATATTCTAGCTATGACTGTAACACTATATTCTAGCTATGACTGTAACACTACATTCTTGCTATGACTGTAACACTACATTCTAGCTATGACTGTAACACTACATTCTTGCTATGACTGTAACACTATATTCTAGCTATGACTGTAACACTATATTCTTGCTATGACTGTAACACTACATTCTTGCTATGACTGTAACACTATATTCTTGCTATGACTGTAACACTATATTCTTGCTATGACTGTAACACTACATTCTTGCTATGACTGTAACACTATATTCTTGCTATGACTGTAACACTATATTCTAGCTATGACTGTAACACTATATTCGTGCTATGACTGTAACACTATATTCTTGCTATGACTGTAACACTACATTCTTGCTATGACTGTAACACTACATTCTTGCTATGACTGTAACACTACATTCTTGCTATGACTGTAACACTATATTCTTGCTATGACTGTAACACTACATTCTTGCTATGACTGTAACACTATATTCTTGCTATGACTGTAACACTATATTCTTGCTATGACTGTAACACTACATTCTTGCTATGACTGTAACACTATATTCTTGCTATGACTGTAACACTACATTCTTGCTATGACTGTAACACTACATTCTTGCTATGACTGTAACACTACATTCTTGCTATGACTGTAACACTACATTCTTGCTATGACTGTAACACTACATTCTTGCTATGACTGTAACACTATATTCTTGCTATGACTGTAACACTATATTCTAGCTATGACTGTAACACTATATTCGTGCTATGACTGTAACACTACATTCTTGCTATGACTGTAACACTACATTCTTGCTATGACTGTAACACTATATTCTTGCTATGACTGTAACACTATATTCTAGCTATGACTGTAACACTACATTCTTGCTATGACTGTAACACTACATTCTAGCTATGACTGTAACACTACATTCTTGCTATGACTGTAACACTATATTCTAGCTATGACTGTAACACTATATTCTTGCTATGACTGTAACACTACATTCTTGCTATGACTGTAACACTATATTCTTGCTATGACTGTAACACTATATTCTTGCTATGACTGTAACACTACATTCTTGCTATGACTGTAACACTATATTCTTGCTATGACTGTAACACTATATTCTAGCTATGACTGTAACACTATATTCGTGCTATGACTGTAACACTATATTCTTGCTATGACTGTAACACTACATTCTTGCTATGACTGTAACACTACATTCTTGCTATGACTGTAACACTATATTCTTGCTATGACTGTAACACTACATTCTTGCTATGACTGTAACACTATATTCTTGCTATGACTGTAACACTATGTTCTTGCTATGACTGTAACACTATATTCTTGCTATGACTGTAACACTACATTCTTGCTATGACTGTAACACTACATTCTTGCTATGACTGTAACACTACATTCTTGCTATGACTGTAACACTACATTCTTGCTATGACTGTAACACTATATTCTTGCTATGACTGTAACACTACATTCTTGCTATGACTGTAACACTACATTCTTGCTATGACTGTAACACTATATTCTTGCTATGACTGTAACACTATATTCTTGCTATGACTGTAACACTATATTCTTGCTATGACTGTAACACTATATTCTTGCTATGACTGTAACACTATATTCTTGCTGTGACTGTAACACTACATTCTTGCTATGACTGTAATACTACATTCTTGCTATGACTGTAACACTACATTCTTGCTATGACTGTAACACTATATTCTTGCTATGACTGTAACACTATATTCTTGCTATGACTGTAACACTATATTCTTGCTATGACTGTAACACTATATTCTTGCTATGACTGTAATACTACATTCTTGCTATGACTGTAATACTACATTCTTGCTATGACTGTAATACTACATTCTTGCTATGACTGTAACACTATATTCTTGCTATGACTGTAACACTACATTCTTGCTATGACTGTAACACTACATTCGTGCTATGACTGTAACACTATATTCTTGGTATGACTGTAATACTACATTCTTGCTATGACTGTAACACTACATTCTTGCTATGACTGTAACACTACATTCTTGCTATGACTGTAACACTACATTCTTGCTATGACTGTAACACTATATTCTTGGTATGACTGTAATACTACATTCTTGCTATGACTGTAACACTACATTCTTGCTATGACTGTAACACTATATTCTTGCTATGACTGTAACACTACATTCTTGCTATGACTGTAACACTACATTCTTGCTATGACTGTAACACTACATTCCAGTCCCTTTATGGGGTGATCTGCCAAAAGGTCATGTAACCCCGGTAACCAATCAGGGACACGGGTGAGGGATTACCTGAGCAAGCATGGACTTCTGTGGCAACTAGGGGATTTTCACAGTAACTTCATTGCAATAAGCCTACTCATGACTAATAAATAAATAAATAAAAAACCCTGTACATGGGCAACGGTTAACAAAATGTCTCGTGGGCCACACTCAGAACCCAGATGGGCCACATGTGGCCGCCAGAGACTTGTGCACAGAAGCCAGGTTTAAATTCCCAGTGCAGTACTGAGGGAGTGCGACATTGTCAGAGTTGCCACCTTCCAAATGAAACATTAACCCTATTTAAATTCGCAGGTCGATGTAGACCCTGAAGCACTATTTCAAAGAAGAATGAGTTTGAAAGTAAGGTCCTCTGTCTGCCTGTCTCTTTGGGCAGGATTATCCGGCCACACACGTCCCAAGACCCAAAATTCCTGCCTGAGGTCAATGGACCTTTACGTGGTCCGTTAAATCCTCTGTCCCGTCTGCTATGATTCCCGTGGCAGGTGGGACGGGAAATTTCAGGCCATTATCTTCATTAAGCTTTTCACTGTGCAAGGGAACAATGCTGACGTTGAAAACAGAAATATAAAGACAAAAGAACAGGTCTGGTCCCAACGGGAATGCACCCATTCCCATCTCATTAATCCCATTTTTAAATTCGGTCATCCTTTTCTATTTTTCTGCCCATCCAGGAATATGTTTTTGAATACACATCGAGTCACTTCCAACTCCAGTTGCATGGACAACTCCAGCACGGATCGCTTAATTGGAAACATTTAGTTTGTATCAGGGAAAAAAACAGAATGAACACAACTCACTTATAGATTCAGGGATCAAAGTGTGGATTGTCCTACTCTTTATGACTTCCCCTCTGTCCTGCTGACTCTCACTGGGGTACAGTTACATGGACCCCACTCCCTCTTCTCCTGAAGATGCTGATTCTCACTGGAGTACAGATCCATGGACCCCACTCTCCCTCCTCTCCTGAAGGTGCTGACCCTGATAGGGGAAGACAGGACCTCACTGTCTCACTGAAAGACACTGCAGCACTCACTCACTCCTGCACTGCCTAACTTATGTAACATTCCAAGCAGAGAGTAGGGGTGTGGTGTTTGATCTTTGATTTGATTTGATTTATTATTGTCACATGTATTAACATACAGTGAAAAGTATGGTTTCTTGTGTGCTATACAGGCAAAGCATTTCATTCATAGAGAAGGAAAGGAGAGAGTGCAGAATGTAGTGTTACAGTCATAGCTATGACTGTAACACTACATTCTGACCCCTCTATGGGGCGATCTGCCAAGAAGGTCATGTAACCCCGGTAACCAATCAGGGACACGGGTGGGGGATTACCCGAGCAAGCATGGACTTCTGTATCAGTTCGATCCTGAAAGCTGACTGACAGCCATGAGGCTGCAAGCCTCTGTATTATAGTTATATGTAAATAAGCATTGCAGTTGCTATTTACCTAATTGGTTAACTGGAATTATTACATTGGCAAGGAGGATAAAAGAAAAAAGTGGTCCCAAGATCGTGAATATAAAGCCACGTTGAAGTTCCGTTCAAGTTGAGGAACAGATGAATGTTTGCAGATATGTCCTTATTTGGATGGGTAGGTCCTTTTAATGCTTCTATGGAGGATTAGACACAATACATTGAATGTTTAGCTACTATTTTCAGTCCAACGGAATAGAGGAGGAGGGGGAAGAGAAAGGCAATCCTTCTGAGCACCTGTGGGACCCAGGCTTTCAACTTAATACACAGCCTCACATCCCCACGTACACCCCACTCCAAATCATTCACTGAGATAGCTGAATTGGTGAAAACACACTACCACCCAAAGTCATCGATAAAATCGCAGCAATTAAAGTTTAACTCAACTGGGAGAGTCCTTGGGGAAACTATTACAATCATACTACCAAGTCAAGTCAGAGCACTGTAGCTTCAGATCCACTCAATGCAATTTTTCCATCATAGTGTGTGACAATGGAAAGTTTATTGCAAGGACTGCCACAAAATTGCAGTCAGTGTTTATCGGCCCATGGGATACCTGAAGTCATAGTGTTGGATAATCAAACAGCCATCACGAATGCTGAATTTCAAAATTTCCCCTCCTCAGATGGCATCAAGCACATCCAGACCGCACCTCATCACCCAGCATCCAATGGACTGGCTGGATGAGCAGTCCAAATCTTCAAGGCGGGCCTTAGGAAGGAGTCATGGACAACCTTGGAGACCAGAATCTCACGGTTCCTTCTGGGCTACAGAACCACTCCGCACCTTACAACGGAAGCGTCACCAGCAGGGTTGTCGATGAGCCGCAGTCTTAGGATCAGACCTGGTGTTTCTGAATTTGCCGGGAGGGTAGGGGCCAGTCAGTGCAGACAGAAGGAAAATCATGATTCAGGCAAGTCAACAAGGTGGTTTTTCAGGGGAAGAAGCCGTGTGTGTCAGAGAGTTTGGAAGCGGTTCAAGGAGTTGTTGTATCAAAAACAGGACCTTTGTCTTATGAAGTGGACGTACAAGAAAGAATCATCCAGAAGCATTTACGAGGATGAGAGTTGTCCCAGCAGCCAGTATTACCACCTGAAACTAACGGTGTTGACTGTCCAAGTAGTGAAGTACTCAGTCAGCCTGTGACAGGCGAGTCTGTCGTCCCCATGGAAACGGCTGGAGCTCAATTACCAGTAGCTGAGTGTGCTGACTCTCACTGGGATATAGTTCCATGAACCCCATTCCCTTCCTCTCCTGGGTGTCAGGGTGTACACAGAGTATCTGGTATCATGGTTACTGCAGAAAAAACCTCAGTGATGCACATCAGACAGAGTTACGCTGCTCCACTAGAAATCGGACATCACCTGAAAGGCTCAATCTGTGATGGACTGAATGCATGAGTTTCATGTTCTCATTATTGGGGACTGACTAACTTAATTACTATCGAGGTATAAAAGGTCTTAGAGGGGGAGGGATATGATGTTTGTCCCTGCTATGAGGCGGTCGGCTGAGAGAGTCACATGACCTGAGTAACCAATCAGGGTGAGGGTCACCCCAGAGAGAGTGCAGGCTTTTGTATCCGTTCGACGCTCGAAGTCGAGCGGCAGCCACGAGGCTGCAAGCCTCTGTATTATAGTTAGCTGTGAATAAACATTGCAAATGTTATTTACCTAACCAGTGAATCAGAATTATTACACAGGGGAAGGATATAAAGCTCATAAATCAGAGTATCCACCCCCTATAGTCTGCGCGCTGATACAACAGCACTTCCCACATGGCCACAACTGGAATCGTGGGATAGTACTGCACAGAAGGAGGCCATTCAACACATTGACAGGCTGTCCAGTTAGTTCCACCCTCCTGCGCCAACACCATGAACTCTGCAGAAGTTTCACACAGCAGGAGTAGGCCACTTGGCCCCTTGAGCCTCCTTCACCATTCAGCAAGATCATAGCTGACTGATCAAAACTTCACGCTCCTGCCTGGCCTCCAGTCATGCCCGCAATCCCTGGTTGAACAAAAATACGTCTAACTCAACCTCGAGTACATTCAACATCCCAGCCTTCACTTCTCATTGGGAGACAGAATTCCACAGACAAAAGATCCTCAGAGAAAAAACATTCTCCTCATCCTGATCTTTAAATGGGGAGGCCCCTCATTTTAAACGGTGCACCTCCCCTGGTTCCAGAGGCCCACATGGAGGGGAAACATTCTCTCAGCATCCACTCTGTCAAGTCCCCTTATACATTTCAATAAGATCACCTCTCAGTCCTCAACACTCCTTTCTGATTAAACTGATTATCCAACCTATCTGAAAGTTATTATTGAACCAATGTCCGGGTACTCGGTTCCAGATTATCGTAACTGGCTTCGAACGAGGCACGTTGCTAATATTCACTCAAAGCTGCGAGGCCTTGCAACCATTTACCTCTTGCACTACAGGCCACACACAAAGCAGCCCTTTTAAGTTCCTGCACAAAAAGTTAAAGGGCCCACAAAACCTAAACAAATCAGCTCCTTGCAACAAACGTAAATCGGTGGTGCTGCTAGAATTGTGTTCCAGCCCGCAGAACTCTTCCCAGCTGTCTTATCGGTCTTATGGGGTGGCAGAGTGGTCAGCACTGCTGCCACACGGCGCCAGGGACTTGGGTTCGATCCCCGGCTTGGGTCACTGTGCGGAGTTTGTACGTTCTCCCAGTGTCTGCGTGGGTTTCCTCCAAGTGCTCCGGTTTCCTCCCACAGTCCCAAAGATGCACTGGTTAGATTGATTGCCGATGCTAAAATTGACCCTCGTGTCAGGGGGATTAGCAGATTAGGTATGTGTGGGGTTGTGGGAACAGGGCCTGTGGTCAGTACAGTCTCGATGGGACGAATGGCCTCCTTCTGCACTGTAGGGATCCTATGGGTTCTCTGATCCATCATATTGTCATTAAACGGTGAAGAGTTCCCTCAGGGTTTACTTTCTGTTCCTGCACTCCCTCACCCCCCACATCCCCACAGCTGCCAGGGCACAGCTCCAGTAGCTGCAGAAGTGGTGGCATAGTGGTGATGTCACTGAACTAGTGATCCAGATGCCCCAGACTGTCTGAGGACACGGATTCAAATCCCATCACTGGTGAAATTTAAGTTCACTGAATTAAAAATCTGGAATTTAGTGACTGTGAAACCATCATTGATTGTGATTTTTTTAAAAACCCCATCTGGTTCACTAATGTCTCCATTTTTTAAAGTTTATTTATTAGTGTCACAAGAAGGTTTACATCAACACTGCAATGAAGTTACTGTGAAATTCCCCTAGTCGCCACACTCTGGTGCCTGTTCGGGTCAATGCACCTAACCAGCACGTCTTTCAGACAGTGGGAGGAAACCAGAGCACCCGGAGGAAACCCACGCAGATACGGGGAGAACGTGCAAAATCTACATAGACAGTGACCCAAGCCGGGAATCGAACCCGGGTTCCTGGCACTGTGAGGCAGCAGTGTTAACCACTTTACCACTGTGCTGCCCCTGAGTAAAGAAAAATCTGCCATCCTTACCCGGTCCGGCCTGTGACTCCAGACCCACAGCAATGTGGTTTGACTCTTAACTGACTCTGAAATGGCCAAGCGAGCCCCTCGGTTCAAGGACAATTAGGGATGAGCAACAAATGCTGGCATGGCCAGTGACACCCCACATACCATGAAGCAATAAAAATAATTGCCCATTTCTTTAATAGGATCACTGATGGAGAAAGACCATCGCCCCGAACGAAGGGTTACTGTTTCGCTATCATGCACTGGAATCAAACCTCCTTGGGTATCCCAGTAGCATGGGAGCTAACAGTCAGAGTTTATTGTGGAGCCCACCCTCACAGGTAGGGCGGTGGGGGTGTGGATGACATTGGATGTGGCTCCCACCCAGGGAGGCTCAACAGGTTAAAATAGCCTCCTGCTGTTCCCATGTTTAAAGCCCACAGTTTTATTTTGAGGTTAACTATAGGTCGACCGGTGTTAGTAATCGTACTGAGGCCCACCCTGCTAAATCCGACAACGTCCGTGCCTGCGTGGCAGGTACGCTGGGTTTGAAGAAAGCCGAGAGTGGCACTTACAGAGGGCTCCTCTCTACGGGTAGAATGCTGTGGTCGGCTTTGACAGGGCTGGCTCGCGCCTTCATTCGAGCTCTCTCCAGCAGCCGCTTGGCCTGATCGTGTCTGCGACTCAGTGGCAGCTGGCTGGACGACACAAAGACTCTGTCGGGTAGATTAGGGACACACAGTGATTAACAGAGTTAACAAAGCTACAAGGCAGTACATACATACGCACGCACACACAGACATACAGTCTCGCTAAACCTTTGTGTTACGGGCATAAGAGAGTTAAAGAAAGAGCCCGGAGATCCTCTATTTGAAGAAGCGAGAGGACAACTTAATTGGGGAGAACAGTTATTTATCGAAATAAAGGAACAGCAGCAGGTCAGAGAAAAGCGAGACAAACAGGCAGCAGAGTGCACACAGAGCCAGGCCTCAGGCTGCAGGACAGATTCATCAGGCTAGCTGCTTTCTATTGGCCAGCCTGTTAATAGCCCCAGCACTCAGGCCCCATCAGGCCTGGGCTGAATTCTCACAGCTGGAATGGGCTGCAATTGGAAGTGGAGACACTCAGGGGGCGAGTATAAACCCAGGAAAACATCTCCGCCCAGCGGGCCAAGAGAGTGCCCAAATTACAAACCGCTCACGACAAAGGAAAATACAACAGAACAGGGAGGCAAATTCTGTTCATAAATTCAGAGCCCCTAGCACCCAGTCCAGGGATTAGATTGTGTACACTGATACCCAGTCTGGGATTAGACTGTGTACACTGATACACAGTCTGGGATTAGACTGTGTACACTGATACCCAGTCTGGGATTAGACTGTGTACACTGATACCCAGTCCGGGATTAGACTGTGTACACTGGCACCCAGTCCAGGATTAGACTGTGTACACTGATACCCAGTCCGGGATTAGACTGTGTACACTGATACCCAGTCTGGGATTAGACTGTGTACACTGATACCCAGTCCGGGATTAGACTGTGTACACTGGCACCCAGTCCAGGATTAGACTGTGTACACTGATACCCAGTCCGGGATTAGACTGTGTACACTGGCACCCAGTCTGGGATTAGACTGTGTACACTGATACCCAGTCCAGGATTAGACTGTGTACACTGACACACAGTCCAGGATTAGATTGTGTACACTGATACCCAGTCTGGGATTAGACTGTGTACACTGAACCCAGTCCAGGATTAGACTGTGTACACTGACACCCAGTCCAGGATTAGACTGTGTACACTGATACCCAGTCCAGGATTAGACTGTGTACACTGATACCCAGTCCAGGATTACACTCTGTACACTGACACCCAGTCCTGGGATTAGACTGTGTACACTGACACCCAGTCCAGGATTAGACTGTGTACACTGATACCCAGTCCAGGATTAGACTGTGTACACTGATACCCAGTCTGGGATTAGACTGTGTACACTGACACCCAGTCTGGGATTAGATATCTGGATGATAATGTGGTAAATTGGATCAGCAAGTTTGCTGATGATACAAAGATTGGAGGTGTAGTGGACAGTGAGGAAGGTTTTCAAAGCTTGCAGAGGGATTTGGACCAACTAGAAAAATGGGCTGAAAAATGGCAAATGGAATTTAACGCAGACAAGTGTGAGATATTGCACTTTGGAAGGACAAACCAAAAAAGAATGTACAGGGTAAATGGTAGGACTCTGAAGAGTGAGGTTGAACAGAGGGATCTGGGAATACAGGTACAGAATTCCCTAAAAGTGACGTCACAGATGGATAGGGTCGTAAAGAGTGCCTTTGGTACATTGGCCTTTATAAATCGGAGTATCGAGTATAAAAGTTGGAGTGTTATGGTAAGGTTATATAAGGCATTGGTGAGGCCGAATTTGGAGTATTGTGTACAGTTTTGGTCACCTAGTTACAGGAAGGATGTAAATAAGATTGAAAGAGTGCAGAGAAGGTTCACAAGGATGTTGCCGGGACTTGAGAAGCTGAGTTACAGAGAGAGATGAATAGATTGGGACTTTATTCCCTGGAACGTAGAAGATTGAGGGGAGATTTGATAGAGGTGTATAAGATTTTGATGGGTATAGATAGAGTGAATGCAAGCAGGCTTTTTCCGCTGAGGCTAGGGGAGAAAAAAACCAGAGGGCATGGGTTAAGGGTGAAAGGAGAAAAGTTTAAAGGGAATATTAGGGGGGGCTTCTTCACGCAGAGAGTGGTGGGAGTGTGGAATGAGCTGCCGGATAAAGAGGTAAATGCGGGGTCACTTTTAACATTTAAGAAAAACTTGGACGGGTTCATGGATGAGAGGGGTGTGGAGGGATATGGTCCAAGTGCAGGTCAGTGGGACTGGGCAAGAAATGGTTCGGCATAGACAAGAAGGGCCAAAAGGCCTGTTTCTGAGCTGTAATTTTCTATGGTTCTATGGTTCTAGACTGTGTACACTGACACCCAGTCCAGGGATTAGATTGTGTACACTGACACCCAGTCCGGGATTAATCTGTGTACACTGATAGCCAGTCCTCGGATTAGACTGTGTACACTGACACCCAGTCCAGGATTAGACTGTGTACACTGATACCCAGTCTGGGATTAGACTGTGTACACTGATACCCAGTCCAGGATTAGACTGTGTACACTGATACCCAGTCTGGGATTAGACTGTGTACACTGATACCCAGTCCAGGATTAGACTGTGTACACTGATACCCAGTCCAGGATTAGACTGTGTACACTGATACCCAGTCCAAGATTACACTGTGTACACTGACACCCAGTCCTGGGATTAGACTGTGTACACTGATACCCAGTCCAGGATTAGACTGTGTACACTGACACCCAGTCCAGGATTAGACGGTGTACACTGATACCCAGTCCAGGAATTAGACTGTGTACACTGATACCCAGTCCAGGATTAGACTGTGTACACTGATACCCAGTCCTGGGATTAGACTGTGTACACTGACACCCAGTCCAGGATTAGACTGTGTACACTGATACCCAGTCCAGGATTACACTGTGTACACTGACACCCAGTCCTGGGATTAGACTGTGTACACTGATACCCAGTCCAGGATTAGACTGTGTACACTGACACCCAGTCCAGGATTAGACGGTGTACACTGATACCCAGTCCAGGGATTAGACTGTGTACACTGATACCCAGTCCAGGATTAGACTGTGTACACTGACACCGAGTCCGGGATTAGACTGTGTACACTGATACCCAGTCCAGGATTACACTGTGTACACTGATACCCAGTCCAGGATTAAACTGTGTACACTGACACCGAGTCCGGGATTAGACTGTGTACACTGATACCCAGTCCAGTATTAGACTGTGTACACTGATACCCAGTCCCGAGATTAGACTGTGTACACTGACACCCAGTCCTGGGATTAGACTGTGTACACTGATACCCAGTCTGGGATTAGACTGTGTACACTGATACCCAGTCTGGGATTAGACTGTGTACACTGATACCCAGTCCGGGATTAGACTGTGTACACTGATACCCTGTCTGGGATTAGACTGTGTACACTGATACCCAGTCCGGGATTAGACTGTGTACACTGATACCCAGTCCAGGATTACACTGTGTACACTGATACCCAGTCCAGGATTACACTGTGTACACTGATACCCAGTCCAGGATTACACTGTGTACACTGATACCCAGTCCAGGATTAAACTGTGTACACTGATACCCAGTCCCGAGATTAGACTGTGTACACTGATACCCAGTCCAGGATTAGACTGTGCACACTGATACCCAGTCCCGAGATTACACTGTGTACACTGATACCCAGTCCCGAGATTACACTGTGTACACTGACACCCAGTCCAGGATTACACTGTGTACACTGATACCCAGTCCAGGGATTAGACTGTGCACACTGACACCCAGTCCGGGATTAGACTGTGTACACTGACACCCAGTGCTGAGATTAGACAGTGTATACTGACCCAGTCCCTGGATTACACTGTGTACACTGACACCCAGTCCCGAGATTAGACTGTGTACACTGACACCCAGTCCTGGGATTAGACTGTGTACACTGATACCCAGTCCTGGGATTAGACTGTGCACACTGACACCCAGTCCTGGGATTAGACTGTGTACACTGACACCCAGTCCAGGATTATACTGTGCACACTGATACCCAGTCCTGGGATTAGACTGTGTACACTGACACCCAGTCCAGGATTAGACTGTGTACACTGATACCCAGTCCTGGGATTAGACTGTGTACACTGATACCCAGTCTGGGATTAGACTGTGTACACTGATACCCAGTCCTGGGATTAGACTGTGCACACTGATACCCAGTCTGGGATTAGACTGTGCACACTGATACCCAGTCCTGGGATTAGACTGTGTACACTGATACCCAGTCCAGGATTAGACTGTGTACACTGACACCCAGTCCAGGATTAGACTGTGTACACTGATACCCAGTCCAGCATTAGACTGTGTACACTGACACCCAGTCCAGGATTAGACTGTGTACACTGACACCCAGTCCAGGATTAGACTGTGTACACTGACACCCAGTCTGGGATTAGACTGTGCATACTGGCACCCAGTCCTGGGTTTAGACTGTGCACACTGATGATCAGTCCAGGATTAGACTGTGTACACTGATACCCAGTCTGGGATTGGACTGTGTACACTGATACCCAGTCCTGGGATTAGACTGTGCACACTGACACCAAGTCTGGGATTGGACTGTGTACACTGACACCCAGTCTGGGATTAGACTGTGTACACTGACACCCAGTCTGGGTTTGGACTGTGTACACTGACACCCAGTCTGGGATTAGACTGTGTACACTGACACCCAGTCTGGGATTAGATTGTGTACACTGATACCCAGTCCTGGGATTAGACTGTGCACACTGATACCCAGTCCTGGGATTAGACTGTGTACACTGACACCCAGTCGGGGATTGGACTGTGTACACTGATACCCAGTCTGGGATTAGACTGTGTACACTGACACCCAGTCCCAGGATTAGACTGTGTACACTGACACCCAGTCCAGGATTAGACTGTGTACACTGATACCCAGTCTGGGATTAGACTGTGTACACTGACACCCAGTCCTGGATTGGACTGTGTACACTGACACCCAGTCTGGGATTAGACTGTGTACACTGACACCC